>NW_027267552.1:0-16551 GCF_963676685.1 Mytilus edulis | reverse complement strand
CGAGGTGAGTCTTGTATATCGAATGCATTTGTTTTCTGAAATTAAAAGCGTACATGACCGATAAAGTACTGCTGTTAAACTACCGGTTATACCTGTTTAGAATGCGTGTGTTTTGACATTTTTGGCATTCCAAATGTTGCATTTGAGCGTTCATGATGAATGCTATATGCACTAAATGTGAAAAGATCATTCACCCAACAAACCAAATAAATAATAATTTTGATGCGCAACTGATATATAAAGGCAACAGTGGTAAACCGGAGTTCAATACATGAACCAGATCATACAATCAACCCAATAGCCAATATTACAGAATCGTCTTTTATATTTGTATTAAATCATCTTCGTCTTTCTTGTCTTATTGCTTTTTGCTCTTAGTAAAAACACATCTAAAACATAACAAATTTAATTTCTTTGATTTTGTGCTATTCTATACTAGTGTTACTAACAAATACACTCGATTAAACTTTTACTTTTATATCTCAGTGTACAATTAAAATCTACCCTTTTTAATTTATAGCCCATGTCACGAATAGTGTCAAAAAATGTGTTTGTGCTATTTGGTTTCTATTCACAAGTAATACTATGAATGATGAAGGTTTGGGGTATACATCAAAAGATAAGCAACCCAAACAAATAAAACACCAAAAGTCATAACGAGGTCGTCATTCGATCTTCAACAATAGGAAAGTGTTTACACGCTATGTCATGGTCTATATGTACCATCAATACATGCAAAATATCCAATAATAAACCACTGACGCGCTCCAACTTATTTGTTAGTTAGAAAATAGATGATTCAGCGCACTTGTTTGTAATTTCGAAGTAAGATGACTTAGCACACTTATTTACTATTTTAAACTCGATTTAAAAGAAAGATGTTAAGCACACTCATTTGTTATTCAGAAGAAAGATATGTATTTTAAAAAGAAATTTGTTTTTTGCACAGTTATTTGTTATTTAAGGAGAAAAATGTTTGTTATTTTTATTTCAGGAGAAAGGAAACAACTTTTTTCCCGTCTTACTTTTGTTTATGATCAGGTTACTACTGCCAACTTTGATAGAGAGCTGCGAAAAAGTATAGCGCTGATGGCAAAAAATATTGATGTTCACAAAACAAAGATGGTATTTTCTTTATTAATCCAACCTGATGTAACAACGCCCCAAAGAAGACACGTGTTCTTAAATACCTGCAACCAGGCACAACTAAATCAAGTAGACTGCGAAAATTGCTAAAATCTTTATACAAAAGCCTGCTTGCTTTTCCGAGAGGTCAATCGCAAACAGTTGTAGTTTTTTTGTATGGAAAGCATCTTCAAAACACCAGGATCTTTAAGGAACTAAAACGTGTCTCAAGTATGTCTGAATTATATGTAGTAAAACTGTCACGAACATTTTATTACAAAGAAAATGAGCTATGTCCCTTTAGTAGACATTGTGTTTATACAGTCGGCAAAAGATGTCAATAAACGACATTCTTGGATCGATAAAACAACAAATTTGTTTGCAAGAAAGGTGCTAGATATTTCGTGGCTTATTTTGGCTTTTTAGCTCACCTGGCCTAAAAGGCCATGTGAGCTTTTCTCATCACTTGGCGTCCGTCGTCGTCGTCGTCGTCGTCGACGTCGTCGTCGTTAACAATTTTTCAAACATCTTCTCCTCTGAAACTACTGAATGGATTTGAATGAAACTTAAAATGATTGTTCCTTAGATTATCCTGCACAAAGTGTGTGCTTCGATTTTTGATCCGTCAAAAACATGGCCGCCGTTACTTAAAATAGAACATAGGGGTCAAATGCAGTTTTTGGCTTATATCTCAAAAACGGAAGCATTTAGAGCAAATCTGACTGGGGTAAAAATGTTCATTAGGTCGAGATCTATCAGCCCAGAAATTTTCAGATGAATCAAACAAACCATTGTTGGGTTGCTGCCACTTAATTGGTAATTTTAAGAAATTTTGCAGTATTTGGTCATTATCTTGAATATTATTATAGATGAAGATAAACTGTAAACAGCAAAAATGATCAGCAAAGTAAGATCTACAAATAGGTTAATATGACCAAAATTGTCAATTGACCCCTTAAGGGGTAAATGTCCTTTAATGACAATTTTTCACAATTTGTTCATCATATTTGCTAACTTTAAAAAATCTTCTCCTCTGAAACTACTGAATGGATTTGGATGAAACTTAGCATGATATTTCCTTAGATTATCCTGCACAAAGTGTGTGCTTCGATTTTTGATCCGTCAAAAAACATGGCCGCCCTTACTTTAAATAGAACATAGGGGTCAAATGCAGTTTTTGGCTTATATCTCAAAAAACGAAAGCATGTAGAGCAAATCTGACATGGGGTAATGTTTGCCTGGCATGGTTCAATATGTTCAATAAGGCATTGTTTACCAGGTGAGCGATTCAGGCTCTTGAGAGCCTCTTGTTTATTTACTAACATCACTTCCAAGAATTACGTTTTATACGTTTCCAGTCATTTTTTATTTGTCATTTCTCTAATTTATGCTTTTCCATAGATCTATTGAATATTAAACAATTCTTGATACCAGGAAAGCTCGAATATAGACAAGATTTTTTATGGATTTTATCGTTTTCAGGAACAAAATATAATATTAATTTTCTACTTTTATTTGTATGTATCGATTTTAAATGCAAAATTATTTCTTCTGAAAAGCATTGTACTACATAAAATATATTCTAGTAACAGGAATTACCGAAATATTGGTCAGTAAAATAGTCCACAACGACATCCTACTCCTCTGAACAAAAACTAGCAGTTCAAATAACATGATTTTCGTTAAGATAAAAAATAAAACAGATTTTACATTTAAGATAGCACGAAAACAACCGAATATAACCAATCGGTGCACAATTAAACAAAGTTCATATATTTACTGAACATGTTTTGTAGCTGTATTATTCTTGGATTTGAATTTGATGTAACGGTGCTGGTAAACCTTTTTTGTTAGACCACATAAAGTATAGCATAATTAGATACAGTCATAAATCATGAAACTATATGTATCGAGATCCACATTATACAAATATAGCCTTTGTATGAGGTCGATACAAGGATATATTGACCTGAAAGAAGTATATTGACTGAGGACGAAGTCCGAGGTCGATATACTTCTTTGGGTCGATATATCCTGTATTGACCTCATACAAAGGCTATATTTGTTATATTATTAATTTCCGACCATGTTTGTATCAAAATAGTCGTTTAGGTTGGTTAGAACTTTATAGATATTGCATCGTCTCCTTGACAATGACAACATATTAGTTGTTATTTCATTTACTTTTTTTGGACATCTTATGTATTTTAAGATTTTTTTTCGTCAAATAATCGATCACAGATATCATTTGTTTCAAACGTTAAACAATATCCTGAAATTCATTACATGACGTCACAAAGTATATCGGTTTTTAGATATTCTAAAAATAAACCGTGCAATATGCTTTTTGCCGGTCAATATGCTTTTTGCTATCCGCCGTTTTTTCTTTACCTTCGAAAATATAGTTTAACATGTGACTATCCCTAAACGAATCAAATTTGTTAAAATATACGAATTAATAATATATTCGGATATAGCTTCCCATTAAATTAAATGAATAATGAAAGATAGATTCAATTAAAAAGTTTATAAAAAGACCGAAATAGACAGAGAACTCTAACATAATTTTATGTCTTTTCTAACATGCGTTGTTGTAAATAAAATGAATAACTATTTAATTAATACTAAATAGATAGATAGAAAATTCAAACCGTCCTTCATAATTAATATGCATTATATTCTCTACCTCTCTTTTAATTAAATCCAATCTAATAAATGTTTGTAGCGTAGAAAATGTAAAAAAAGTTGATTTGTTAAAAGTTGATGACATATTTACCAAGAACAACATCATTATGTATGAAATAAAAGGTGGAAAAGACCGTTGTTTGTAAAGAAAAGAAACTTAGATATAAAACTTTCTGTCATACTTCATATCTAAAATTTAATGTGATATGACAAAGGCTAAAGAAAAAAACGGTCCTTTTAATCCAATAAAAAATGTGTATGAATTTGTAAAAGTTCATATCTCTCTCTCTCTATTTTCTATCTAACATGACTGTATTAATTACACTCCGAAATCAAAAAGTAATATAGATACTTTTTTATTCCCCATTAATGGGCATTATGTTTTCTGGTCTGTGGGTCCGTTCGTTTGTTCGTCTGTTCGTCTGTCCGTTCGTCCCGCGTCAGGTTAAAGTTTTTGGTCGAGGTAGTTTTTGTTTAAGTTGAAGTCCAATCAACTTGAACTTAGTACACATGTTCCTTATGATATGATCTGTCTAATTGTAATGCCAAATCAGAGATTTCCCCCCATTTTCATGGTCCATTGAACAAAGAAAATGATAGTGCGGATGGGGCATCCGTGTACTACAATGTATGAACACATTCTTGTTTCTAAATACTATGAATAAGAGAGAGTACATGGATCAACTTATTTTCTATAACAGCTAAAAGAAGCAATAGAGGTCAGTGGACATTATTGCTTTATTTCCAATATCTTCAAAGGTATCAGACTGTCATTGCTTTGAAAGTTGTTTGCATATCAGTGGTAATATACAAGCATCTTCATCATCCTTTTAGTCATTTAATTACCTTTATGTTTGAAATGATTGCATGTGAACGAAACCACGTATAATCAGTTTTTACTCATTAACTTTACTGTTTATGTATATAATTGTACAATGTCACTAGTTAATTCATTGAATAAACTTGAAACAAATGAGTCACATGTGGGTCTTTTTTTATTTTAGAGAAAACTACTTACAAGACAAAAATTCAATATTGATCGATGCATCCTAAATGAATTCAGAATGTATTGCCTTAAGTAGTTTTGAAATCAAATATTGATATTACCAAGGTGAAACGTATTTGGACTTCAAGTGAGCATCAATACTAAGGATAAAGAAGTCCGTTATAATAAAAAACAAACCAAAAAAGGAAAATTCGCCAAACTATACATTTTTTGTAAAACTGAATATTCCCTTTTAGTTCAAAAGCATGACCTATCGATCAAGTGATAACATCGGAGACTTGGAGACCAAACGATTTAGATCGACCTATTTGTAGTTTTAAATGTCATTGAGATAACAACAAATGAAATCTAAAAATTTCCATTTTCCTGTACTTTCATTTTGCTTATCATTTTCGAATAGAAAGTAAAATCACAAAAATACCGAACTCAGAGGAAAATTCAAAACAGAAAGTCCCTAATCAAAAAACAAAATTAAAAGCTCAAACACAATAAACGAATTGATACCGACTGTCATATTCCTGACTTGGTACAGTCATTTCATATGTAGAAAAGGTTTAAACCTGGAAGCTGCAACTCGTTGAGTTAATAATTATACTTCTAATATAGCAGATATACTTCTTTAATCACGACCTCACGAGGTCGTTTGTACTATATCAATCTCCTCAAGTTATTGTAAAATTTATGGTCTTTTCAATGTTTGGGAGTACAACGACCAACATAGTTATCAAAAGTACCAGGATTATAATTTTATACGCCAGACGCGCGTTTCGTCTACATAAGACTCATCAGTGACGCTCAAATCAAAACAGTTAAAAAGCCAAACAAATACAAAGTTGAAGAAGATCGTTATCCTTTGCTATATTGTTATCTGATTTGCAATCATTATTTCTTTGTTGCATTGCTGCGCAAAACTTACCAATCAACACAATGATAAATACGTTTATTTCTAATAAATATTCAAATACAAGTTAAATAATTAAAAGATCCATTCAGTTAAATAACGATGCAAAACCTTGAAAACTTAAAAAAGAAATTAATTTCTTTGAATAAAGTATGTTATGTCAAATCTCATACTACATACTCAATCTTATCCCCTTTTGTAGTATTTGATAATTTCAGAATTAAATAATAATAGTAATAAGATAAAATCATAATTAAAATATCAATAATAACAATAATCAATATGTATAGATTTTATATTACACCACATCAACAATGTATATAAGAAAGTTATTGAAAATCAGACCCATCTAAAGGTTTAATTGTCAGGGTTGATCAGACTTTAAAATTAAGGTTTTCTGTGAAAATGATCATTTCTTAATTGCTCATAACAAAACTTGCAAGGTTAAAAACATTTGCATATAAAAAAATGTCTTCTCTTCTTTATAGAATTGAGTACAACGCATATGATACAATGTGCTCTGGTAATAATATAACACTCATGATACTATACCTCATAGAAAACTATATTAAATGTAAATAAGTTCAATAGGTACCAAGATTCAACTGTGCATTTATACTATTTAGATATAAAAATGCAACTAATTCACTATAACAATAGTGTCACAATAACAAAGTATCATTCAGCTTAAATAGTTTCTATACTTTTGTCGGTGTGTTAACGATGACCTACAAAAAAAATTTCAAGTTATTTTCCATTTCTTTTCTTCTCTGTTAGGAGATACATTAACTACTCTATAAATCATATTTCAGATCATCTTTGTTGTATGCAAAAATAGTTCATGTTCAATAAGAGAACATAATAGTTTACAACATGAAAACAGAACATTTACTTTGAAAGTTGCTGTTATAGTTACTCCCTGTTTTAGCTTGAATAGTGAATATATATATGTAGGACTCGGAGGTGCAATGGGGAAGCCGAAGTGCGATGGTCACGCTGAAGCGCGATGGTCTACGCCGAAGTGCGATGGTCCTTTTGCTGAAGTGCGATGGGTTTGCATTACGTTCGAACAATGTCACGTTTTCGTTATTAAATCAAATGGCTCCATGTTGATGCTTTACCTAGATGAAGGTTCATATGTACAAAGGGAATAAACAGAATGAAACGAACGATTCAAATCCCAAACAGTTTTGAGCATTAGAGGTGGGGGTTACAAAAATATGTCAAAGTAAGTCAGACAACAAACCATGGAGAAAAAGACGACTAAAAGATGATCTAGGTCTGCAGATGAGCTAACCAGTTTTTGCAAAAGCATGTATTATGCGTACCGAAAGCGTTTTGTGAGACAAATAAAATGTATTGATATCAATGTTAATTTTTACTTCTCTTCTTGTTAAGTCTTGAGATGAAAACTGCTTTGTAAGAAAACTCGCAATGTTAATAATTCTATTGTGCGAATATACAGTATTCATCTTCTGCAATTTAAAAAAAAAACAAAAAAAAAAACAATGGTTCGAACTTGGTGTACTTCTTAATTTCTGATGATTAGCAGAGAAGCGTCCCGTCTCAAGGGTTTTTTTTTTTACAGAAAAAGCGTCACGTCTCAGTATATTTGAGTCAATAATAAATGTACTTAATGGTTTTCATTTCTTAAAACCTGTTATGATATCAGATAAATAGGTACATGAGTGTTGTGAGCAATTTCTTCGCTATGATATGACAAGTACAAGTTAATAGTGTATTAAACAAAATTGAATGCGTCCAGGGTCGCGTTCAATATCATAGCGGCTATGTAGTGCTACGTAGATTTTTGTCTACTGAACGAAAAGCTAGCCTAAATGCTATCAATATATACGTGGCAGCTAGGCTAGCCGCTACGATATTGAACGCAACCCTGCTTAGTAAGTTCTATAGACGTCAAAGGAGTAGGCCCGGTAAGGGCCGATTTTGGCCTCAAATTTAAGGTTCATCTAACGAAAGATTTTGGACACTTTTTAACACTTGAGTGTCTATTTCAATTGATTCAATTAGTT
Source organism: Mytilus edulis (assembly GCF_963676685.1). Taxonomy (NCBI): domain Eukaryota; kingdom Metazoa; phylum Mollusca; class Bivalvia; order Mytilida; family Mytilidae; genus Mytilus; species Mytilus edulis. The sequence continues at coordinate 8,801 of NW_027267552.1, read as the reverse complement.
AATGTGAAAGATTTTAACTGATTTAGTCATTAAAAACGCTCCGATTCAAGCTTAAATATGAAAAATCTATCAAATATGCCAAAAAACGTCACTTTTCAGATGGTTTTTGTTAAAAATGAAAGTGGCCGTATCCGTGTTCATCCTCAACCTTTATATATGTTATGTATTATCATCAAATACAACTTATATTTCAATATTATGAATAAACACGAATGCGGCCACTTTCATTTGAGACGGAAACCGTCTAAAATGTAAGTAAAATGCTAAAATTGTGAAGATTTCAGTAATTTAGCATGACACAATGATGCTAGAACCCGATAAATGTGCATTGTATTGTAAAAAACAGCCTATATTTATGTAGCAGAAGCATTCTACTTTCCAGTAAATAGCTAAAAGATTACATTTCCACAATTTCGTAAAACTACTATATTTTGGGGCCAAAAAGGGGTCTTACTGAACCTACTCCTTTAGACCATCGCACTTCAGCGTCTCTAACAACAAGTTAGCGTCACAGTGTTACCATCGCACTTCAGCGTGTTAACCAAAACAATTCAGAGTGGACCATCGCACTTCAGAGTGACCAACGCGGTTCGGAGTACCATCGCGGCTCCGAGTCCTACATATATATTATTTCTATAAAAAATACGATAATACCTAGTGTTAGATTTGAAATGTATTCCAAATTGTTGGGTTACTTCATTTATTATTACTGAATTTATTTATTTTATTTATAATACTTGTAGATACTATTTTTGGGTATTTGAGCATATGTAACGTTGCGCTCATGAACATTATAATATTTCCCGTTTTTAAGTTTTATGACGTTTCGCTTTTGACGTACGTTACGTTGTCTAGTTTTTATTCATTGCAAGTTATTTGATATTCGGAGACACATCATAATTTTATAGAGAGATCATAATCGGTAAGAGATAATTTATGTACATTTTAAAAAAACAATATTTATTTAAAGAAGAAATATTAAGAATTGTAAAAGTATTTAAATATAAATTATATTTATTCTAATTAACTTTTTAATTTAACAAGTTACTTATGAAGAGTAAAAGAAAGTGAATCATATTGTTTGATTAGTATTATGCTATTAGTGTTTTAAGTAATATTTTTACTTTACAAAAAGACAAATACGATGTATGTTAATGTGTATTTGTATTTTATTGTAGAGAATCGGTTGTTATGATATAGTATATGAAGCCAAAATTATATGTAATTTTGAAGAATAAAGATACTTATATAGACCGCATACTCGACTTATCGCCTTATTTGATGTCTTTGATGTGATCCGTTACACCTGGGGTGTAATTGTTCTTTTTTTTTTGGCATAGACAATTCCAACTTTTTTTATATAAATAGTTAAAAAAGCATTTATGTTCTATTAAATGGGAACTAGTCTAACATCATATGAAGGCTTTGGATTATTGACAATATAAACCGCTGACTATATTTTTGCCAATGCAAGCGAGCTAACTCCAAGGTTTATTTGTTTGTTTTATTTGTGTATTGTCAACCTGCATTCATACATGTTTTCATGTTTACTAAATGAAACATTCATTTTGACAAATTAAAATGAACACAATCACCATTTTATTCGCTATAAATTATTTTGAGTCCTCTAAATTACTAAATTAATTCCATGTTCTGTATTGAAAGTGTTTTGCGCCTAGGTAATAGTTAAGTGCGCAGTACATGTAATTAACACTATTTGAGTAATGTTAGCTACTCGAATAATCTAATAAAACAAATTAAAAAATAAATGGTTGTGTTTTAGATCTAAAACATATAACTGTAAGTTTATCACAATAGTTTTAAACAATTATAAATCAAGAACGGTCGTGTCTCAACTTTGACATCTTAGACAAAAATATTTCTTATTGTGGTCTATTATCAGAGACTTTAAATATGTAATGCTATACATGTACTTTCAAAGATTTCATAATACTGTGGATTTTTTTTATATTACTGGGAACCAATTTCGTGGAATGAGAAACACTTGCATTTTAGTGGATATTTGATTTCGTGGTTTTTCTACAAAGTCTACAAAATTTCCTACAAGCTATATTTCGTTAGACATTGGAATTCATGGTTTGAAGGTAACCAAGAAATCCACAAAAATTGGTATCCAACGAATAATAATGAATCCACAGTATATGTTTATCAATACAAACCGTTTTCACTTCTGAGTATTGATGTAAACCATATTCTCCACTGAAATATATAAAAAATATAATTCAATTATGAATTGTAAAATGTCTAGCGTCATAATGCTGTTTTCTTCGCTTATATATGATTTCGTGCTGAAATTTATTGGTTCAGCTAAATTTCTATAACAAATCTTTGGGAAGTGTCTGTACCTAGTCAGTAAAAAAAACAGCTGGTTTCCACTCGTTTCGTTGATTGATAACATTTGGTGGATGATTTTGTTAGTTTAATGGACTTCCCCTTTTTCTATTAGCCATGTTATACTTTATAAACTGCATACAAGTCCAGTAAATATTGTACAAATGTACGATAGTTGTGCCCATATTGTTTAAATTCAGACTAACTAGCCATAAAACCAGATTTAATCCACCAATTTCTACATCAGAAAATGTCTATACCAAGTCAGGAATATGACAGCTGTCCATTCTTTTGATGTGTTAGAGCTTTTGATTTTGCCATCTGATAAAGGACTATCCGTTTTGAATTTTTCTGGGAGTTAGGTATTTTTGTGATTTTACTTTTTTTTCAGTAAAAAAGATATAATATCCAATGAAATCAGAAAGGGGACACCAATTACAACGGACTGATTTTTATTTTAATTTAATTTAATTACTAACGCGAAACAGAAAGGTTTTAACAAAACTTACAGCTCTCTGCCCATTCCTGATTTCTTAAAGCCACCAAATGGACAAGTCGTTCTCAATATGTTGTAGCAATTTACCCTGAAAATTAATAAATGTCACATAACATATCTTAATTAATTTTGAAAGTTTCAAGTGTTTAAACGGTTGTTAGTACAAATACATTGCATCATGTTCAGAGTAAAGTTAAACATTTGCAAGTATGACTTAGGTATCAAAATACAAACTAACATTACAGCATATGTAGGGCACTGGACAGGTCTTTCTAAATAAATATGACCAAAATATAGTTTTGTAACAACAGAACATATGATAGACATTTCCATTTCAGCATGTTGCAAATTTGGTAACCGTTCGACCATCATAATAAACATCGCTTTTTTATAGCAAACATAAGTCCGAAAGTCTTACTCTCTGACGTCTGGCGGTCAATTGAGGACCATAGAGCAAGGAATTGTCCTATAACGGCTAGTGGCAGCAAGTTTGTGCATCGAAATCATATTAAAACAATTCTCAACTACTTATAGTAGATAAAGCATACATTCTACCTTTCCTCATTTCGTTTTTGTCTATGAAAATATACCTTTATTCATGTAATACCCTAATCTAGTGTAACGAAATCTTTATTTCTATCAACACTTTAATTTTAGCTTAGTGTATTCACTTTCATTTTTATATTGCACTTATTTTTTATTCTATCACAGTACTTGTAAGGGAGCTACCATTTGATTTTTAGGGGGGGGGGGGGGGGGTGGGGGGGGGCTAGGATGAAATTTGAAAAAAATAGGCAGGACAGGAGTTTTGAGTAAAAAAAAAAGGAAGAATGAGACACTTGCAACAAAAAAAGTCAGGACGAAAATTTAGGTAAAAAAAAGTCAGGATAAACTAAAAAAAAAAAAAAAGGCAGGACCGAACAGAGTGAAAAATAAATAGGCAGGACAGAGATTACAGCTAAAAAAAATTGCAGGACAAAATTTTTCATCCTAGCACCCCCCCCCCCCTCCCCCTAAAAAATCAAATGGTAGCTCCCTAATGATGAGAGTTGATAAATGAAAATAGGTTGACGAATATTTGGATAAAGAGTTAAATGACTTAATATATGCGGACCACTGGGTAATATGCATACATAATTTATACTCCAAACATTCTGTACACAAGCATAGAAATAACGTATTGACTAGTTCAAAGTGAGAAAGAACGAAGTCGAAATGAAGGGTTATTGGAAATAAAGCTTTCGTGTGTGCTACTGGAAATAGTACGCGGATCAAAGATACATATTGGTTGAGCAAAAAGAATGATGTATGGTTTGTATTCTTGAAATGGGTCTTATTCCATTTAGTTTGAAATTTGTCATGTTTTCTTAATAAACTTTACTGTTACATCGACGGCGACAGCCAAGCATCAAACAGGCCACCAGGCGTTAGAGTTTACTAAGTCACACGCAAAAATGTATTTTACGAAATCAAATCTAATAAAAAAAAGTTGTAATAAGTTATAAAACATTATCGAAAATACAAGGCTTATAGTTTGGTACGCCAGATGCGCGTTTCTGCTTCATCACTGGCGCTCGATTTATATCATTTGGAAGGCAAGACTCAAACACGAAGTTAAAGAGCATTAAACCAACAAGTTAAATCCAAAACGGATAAAGCAAAATATGGTTGAGGGTAGAAAAACGAAAGTGTTTCGAATATTTCAACATTTTATAAAAAGTAAACTCAAAGAAAATAAACATATCAATGATATTCATGTCAGCAAAAAGTGCTTGCTTTCAGACTGGTGATACCCTAATTAACGAATCATTGACATTGACCAAGTGGTTTTAAAATACCATCAAAGATACCAGGCTTGTAATTTGGTAAGCCAGACGAGAATATTGAAGCTTTTCAACTTTCGTACTTTATATTTCCTTAACTTTTTTTAATTTTTTGTTTTACTAGTTTTTATTTAGTATACGATACACGCGTGTGGTGTACAATACATTTATCTTGATATCTATGATTAGTGTATTCGTATAGTGATACTTTGCTATTTATGAATGAGACTAACAAAAATGTAAACATGATGTAACAAAATTTACAATTTTGTCCTCCGTTGTCGAGATTTTTTCCAAGTATCTACGAAAGAAGACCAAGGCTTTTGTCATATGAAGAATTATTTTTAATGTACCACCGACAACTTTTATATTACAAATTTTAATTTTTCTGTTCTATTTTAAAAAAGATATTCTTACATGTGATTCGTGCTTAATTAAGCATTATCACTCATATCTTTCCAGAAGTCAAATACTGGTATTGTCGAATATTTCATAAATCAAGGCACTGCATTAATGAAGACAAATTGCCTGACAGTTCCATTATGTTTACGGCTTGTGTAAGTCTTTACTCCATTTATATTTTTGGTGGACAACTTACCAGATAGTTCCAGCCTTGACACGACTGGTGTAGGTCATAACTTTATTAATGTCTGTGGTAAAAACAGCTGCAGCTAAACCATATGATGTTTTATTTGCTTTCTCAATCACTTCATCCATGGTTTTAAATTTAATAATCTGTTGTACTGGGCCAAATATCTGGAAAAGCATGAATTATTCAAAAATATGTATATTTGAAATGTCCAAATTCAGATGAAACACTAACATAACTATATTTACCTACTCATTATCAAGTAATTAATTTACTAGTTAGTTTTTTAAAGTCAACAATATTTTTGAATACGATTGTTTTAGTGGATTCAGTTTTGGATATAAACATCTTACAATGCCCCTAACCCATTTTTTACTGATATATTATAATGATTGCATTTGAATGCTTACTTTTTCTAAAGTTACATTAATATTTTACTTATATATCATTATAAAACACGTTTCTTTGGAGTATAATATACTTGTCCGTGTATAATTTTACCATGCCGTTGGTACTTCGAATGGACCTGGTCATTACCTTCTTTCGATTAATGTTTGGGGAAGATTTAGAAATTGATTTGGTATATAGCCCCATGTCTATTTTGGTTTTAAATTGCGGTCTTGTTGACGTCTAACCCGCATCTCCGTTTATTCATATCAATTTTCTTCTTTATTTTTAAGATAGTTTCGTTTTTATCTATAAGTTAAAAAAAAGCGCTTCGGACGCAGCATTTTTTTTTTAAACGAGATATTTAAGCAATGGAATGAAAATTGAAAAACCAAAAATATTAATTTATTGGAAAAAAATACAGCATTAAATGAGTATAAGATATGGATTAACATATGTATTTTTGATACATGGTGTAAAATTAATATTTTATTTTGATTGATGTGCCGACTTTATTAACATACTTTTCATTTGAAATTGTTCTTAGGATAAAATGTACCTCCTCTTTTCCAATTCTCATATCTTCATTGACATCAGAGAATACAGTTGGTTCGATGAAGTAACCCTTAGTTCCAATTCTCTTTCCTCCACATTCAAGTTTTGCACCTTCCTTTTTGCCGCTGTCAATCAGCTCCATGATCTTTTCAAACTGATCTTTGTCAACCTATTTATTCATAAGTGAGATATTTCTTTTTTAAAGATTAATTGTAACAATAAAAATGCAGTGACAGATTATTGTTGTTAGCTTAACGACCAGTAGCAAGTATACCATTCCTACATAGGAAGAAACAAATTAGCAATAGATCTTATTGATAGAAAATAATAAACTTATAGTTGTGCTTTGAAACTAAGTTCGCCTCGGACAGAAGTCGGAAATTCTGACTTCGCTGGTAAATAGAGGTATGTTGGATATGAATATGTAGATTACAATAACCGCATTCGTAAAAACTAAAACACAACACAAAAGCACACTAAAATATAATTATTCAGCAATTGCTGTATATAAAAAAAAAAATGATATACACCTGTGGTCCAGGAAGTCGTGCTTTTCGTCAAATGGATTCCCAACCAGGCCTCTCTTCTTTGCTCTTTCCACTAATTTTTTCTTAAATTCTTCGTAAATTTCTTCCTGAACATATGTTCTTGATCCAGCACAACAGCACTGTCCCATGTTAAAGAATAATCCGAAGTGAGACATATCAGCTGCTAAATCCACTATTGATACATAAAATTAAAAAAACCCAGTGTATACCAATTCACAAGAGGTATAGATGAGAGAAGATATAAAGATATCATACTGTCATTCGTAAGTCAATGTTCATTCGTTTCCTTGGTTGACAAAAGTATGATTTTGACAGTTTTATAGACTGTCTCTTTTTTTTAATTTATCAGGGGGTTCTGTTTGAATTTTGTTAGAACAATTGTCAAAATATTGGCTGATATTATAAATTTGATATTTGGTTCATTTTGTTCCGCATCCTCGATTGGATTATCGTTCTTTCATAGAAATCTTACATAAGGTGCACATTTTGATTTAGTACAAGCACCAATTACCAATGGTTGCTTAATTTAACACGATGATTCATATTTTTATTGTCTTACTTACCTGCAATTTGTTCTTTTTCATCAAACATGCATACTTTTCATTAGTTTAAGAATGTACGAAATTATTAGTTTTAATAGTTTGCGACTCTATCAATTTGACAGATAAAGTCATTAAAAACGTTTTCATTTGTCAATGTTTGCTTTACAAATCTCTTTAACCTTTTACATAACCCGTACGAATCGTTTTGTAGCTGCAAATCAGCCATACCGGTAATGGGTTCTGAATTGACAACTGTCCATGAAAAATAAGCTCCACATCATATGATTTTTAACCCCCATAACAATTACCAAAAATACAAGAAATCTACATGGGGACCTTTATGACAGCTTTTGGTCATTCTCGACTAAAGGGGGACCATGAAGACTTGGCATTTGAATGGTTAAAAACGGCAATAAATGAAAATATTGATACTTCTAATTCTATAATGAAAATTCAAATAAATATAATTTAAATAAGCAATTATTTAGCATGTTCACCATTCCTTATATAGAGGGATAAAATACTTCCGATCGCGCTACACTATACAGTGTACAGCGTAGACACGGTTTGTAATGTGAAAGTTCCTCCATCGTTCAATTTTCATCCATGGAGATCCCTGTATCCTCTAAACACAGCCTCAGATTATTTTATTCGAGTTAAAATATATTGCATTTAAAGGTTCTTTAATTTTGTAATTCTTTTTGCCTTCCGACTGTTTTGATTTTAAGGCCTCTAGTGATTCTTATTCAGACAAAACTTGCGTATGTAGTATAGTATCATAAGACCTGGTATCTTTGATGATTTTTTACTGGTAAAATGCATACTGAAAATTTATGATTTCGTTTTCTGTACGTATAGAACTGTTTTTGGATCGAAAAAAGGGAAAACGAAAAATATCAATCAGTGATCATTTATAGTGTGTTGATGTTCAAAAACTTTAAGAGTATACAATCAAATGATCCTAATCAGGACATACAAAATTGATCAACATTGGGTCATTGGCTGACTTAAAAGTAAAGTTGGTTATGATTTCATGAGCTGGAAATTACTAAGCAGTTTCATATTTTCCGTTGAGTGATATGGGCTAAAGATTGATTTTATCACTTTTTATGAATTTCACCTTTTTTAATATTACCGAGGAGTTTGATATTTGTGATACTTTTGTATATAAATGTACAAGAAAAAGTGGTTTTTTTTTATTTATTAAAACCAGTCTCAATCCACCATTTTATACATAAAAAAATGCCTATACCAAGTCAGGAATAGTTTAAACATATTTGTTTATAGTGCATTTGGAAACAAATTATTGCAACTTATATTAATCCCTTTCCACTTTGTGGGTGCGAGTGATGCCTTGTAGCGGCATTATCAGCTCTTTTTCGAAATCTACAAAAATGTATTTTACGTGCAAGAGATATGGCTCTCTCTTACCACAGGTCAGCCATTTATCGCCCTCTTCCGACGCATTATCATTGTTTCTCAAGACCATACTCGCAAATGGTGTCAAGG
>NW_027267551.1:0-47922 GCF_963676685.1 Mytilus edulis | reverse complement strand
TCTTCATTTTTTGTAACTTGAACAAAAATCGTCTTCTCTGAAACTACATGGCCAAATTTAACCAAACTTTGCCACAATTAACATTGTGGTATATAGTTTAAAAAATGTGTTCGATGACCCCGCCTACCAAACAAAATGGCTGACATGGCTAAAATTAGAACATAGTGGTAAAATGCAGTTTTTGATTTATATCTTTGAAAGTAAGACATTTAGGTCAAATCTTTCAAAATTTAAATGTCCATCAGAATAAGATCTATCCCCTCACAAATTTTCAGATGAATCTGACAACTTGTTGTTGGGTTGCTGCCCTAAAATTGGTAATTTTAAGGAAATTTTGCAGTTTTTGGTTCTTATTTTGAATACTTTTAAAGATAGAGATAAGCTGTAAACAGCAATAATGTTCAGCAAAGTAAGATCTACAAATAAGTCAGCATGTTCAAAATTGTTAGAGGACCCCTTAAGGAGTTATTGCCCTTTATAGTCAATATTGAACAACTGTTCGTCATTTTTGTAACTTGTACAAAAATCTTCTTTTCTAAAACTATGGCCCAAATTTAACCAATCTTGGCCACAATCATTACTAGGGTATCTATTTAAAAAAAAGTGTCTAATAACCCCACCTACCAACCAAGATGGCCGACATCAGTAAATACAGTAACAAGTGAGCGACACAGGCTCTTGAGAGACTCTAGTTAAGATTAGAATATGAAAAGTAAATAAAGGCACTACAGACACCAAGTGATGGCAATAACTCACACAAACCTTTAAGGCTAAGGTCAGATAACACAAATGTTAACTGTTTTACACATGTCTGTCATTCTGTCCATTTGTTTTATGAATACTATGACATATTTTTCTGAGCAACTGAATAATAAGCTTTTCTAAAATTTGATATCGTTTATATGAGTGAGCTAGACCGTAATGCTTTTTTCAGATTGACCAAACAGCAACTTCCTGTTTAACGAACACTAACAATTTCTACACATGACCAAAAAGAAAGTAAAATATGTTCTGATGTATTGTTGCGGTGTTTTCTTCATGCTACAATTCTGTCTTAATTTAATTGCAGATTTTCTTCCTGGCTGGCAAGACAAGCAGTTCTGACATTGCCCAAACTTATGAGAGCTTTTGAATTTTGTACCACTCCAAATCCAGTGTCTGTTCAAACATCAAAAGTGTGGGATATAGCTGGCTGGATAACTCAGTATCTGAACAAAATGTGTAACCATTCGTACCCCCACATATTTAAGATAATCAAGAAAGATGAGAAAACAAGACTGTTTTACAAAAAATGGTCAACTGACAAGGTATAATTAAATTCTTTCAAATACTAACAAATTATGTAATAAATGAATTAGTTATTTATTTTGTTCGAATGTAATGATTTGATTTAAAGTACTTGGAATCCATCAGTGTAGAATTTGATGTTTGTCAACCACAGCATTTTCATTTCAACATGTATCTTCAGTGATGGAGGATCCAAGACTTGAAAAGGGGTGCCCACTACTTTTTTTATCCTGTAAGCAGTAAGGGGAATAAATGGGGGCATCCCGTACAAACTTTGTATAACACTATTTATTAACTTTTAGAAAATACACTTTCATCCTTTTATTTATTTGGACCAACATATGTGAAAGATCTGTAATACTTAAAAATATTCTGTCAAGACAGAATGCCTTAAATTTCAGGAAACCTGGAGCACTTTTAAAGATGTATTATTATTATGTATTTAAAGCTTTGTGGATGTCCATTGGTAGTTTTACTGTAAAAATTTAGTTTATTTGACAATGCATAGTGAAGACAGGTAAACATATTTGCGGCAGTAAAATCACCAAATAACGTTTGCAAAACTTCAAGTTCAATACAGTTAATATCTCTATTCTAATGCAAAAAAATACATAATTCAATTTAAGTAATTCTTTCAATAAAAATTTTTAAATTAAAAAAATTCTATTTCCCCTACAGTACTTATTGTCATCGGTATGGTTCAGGCATCAAACGTAAAAAACACTCTTTCTTTTTTGCTTCTTGGCCACTTCAGAATTTAATAGAATTTGATGAAAAGAAGGTATTAAGGGGCATCATTTTTGTTTGTTTTTTTGGCTTATAATTGTAGAAGTTACATGTCAATACATTCAGTAATTTAAAAATGTCGGCTTCCTTATATTATGCTTACTGTCATCCAATCAGAACCCTTGATACACAAATTGCCTTATAATGATTTACATACTGTAACAAATGGGGTTAAAAATGTCAAATATATTTTAGACTTGGCAAGAACCAGAGGAGCAGCTTTTACTTGGTGTTCCCACAGACTCTCCAAAAATAATAATTCCCGACTACAACAAAATCGACCTGACCAAGCTAAAAAAAGATATTACTGGTTCATTTTCATTTTTCAAGAGAGAGGAAGATAAAAAGTGGTGGAATGATTTTTTCACAGATCTTTCTAGTAATGGTCAGTACTAATTTAAGTTTATTTGATTAATTAACAACAACAAAAATGATTTCTTTATAAATATTCAAAATTTTGAAAAATCCTACACACAAAATAATTTTGAAATATAAACTTGTCATTAGGGCCAAATTGTATGATGTATTCCTTCAATACTACTGTTTGCTCTCCCAAAAAATAAGTGGCAGGTATTTATATTTATACTGTGGATTTTTCCTTGTGCAAATACAGTGGTTAAACGAAACTATCTGCCAAAAAAAGTATCATGTAGCAGAGATTTTAAGATTGAAAACATGTGCTACAACACAACTCAGTATTATCAAGCCTTAATGATATATAAATAAATTTTTCCATGTTAGATTGTTAATATCGGTTGATGTCAGCTACCTTTAGAATTTTATAAATTTTCGATTTTACAGTAATTTTTCTTTTTCATTAATAAAAGGGGGGATTTTTCAGTTTGCGACAATAATTGAAAAATGCTTTCAGCAATTATCAAGAATTGTTGGTCAATTGTTTATATCTGTTGATGTCATCGCCCTTTTGATTTTCATAAATTTCAAATATGACATTGATAAGTAAAAGAACTTTGTTGTTTGAAAATGTGAGGGTGTATCAATATGCTAATGGCGCAGCTGTTTATTCTATTTTAAACATGTAAAGAAAGAATACATATATTTTTTTTTTTGGGGTCACAGAATCTCCCGAAGAAGCAGTGTGGCCGATAAGTGATTTAATTGAGAAAGCCAAGGAACGGGATATGAAAGAAACTTCTGACACCAGACAGTTCAGTGACTCAGAGTTGAGTGATGTGTCAGATGAAGATGAACCAATTCCTCAGGTAATTCATTTTGTATACTAGTATACAAAATTTTAAATTTATAAACTTTTACCAATATTTATAAGAAGACATACATGACAAGGAGACAAATCTGTATCTAAGACACAATGTAGTATAAAGTATTAAAGCAATTATAGGTTACAGTACTATCTTCAACGGTGAGTCTTTGTTCACATGGAGCCACAAGCTATAAATTTTTAAGACCAGTGTAAAACTATACAAACAGGAAACCCAACAGTCTAATTTACATACAAAAGGAGGAACCAAAAAAACACCTACACAAACTACCAAAACAAATTTTTACAAGAAATGGAAAGACTCACTAATGAAAAATATTTAATTTAAACAAGAATAATGTGAACATATGTTCTTTTTTCTTTACAGTGACTTGACTGTAAGTGTTGCTATCCACCAATTGCAATTCATTCAAAATTTTGACCAAATTGCAATTTGTTTTATTAAACCAAATTGTTCAACTGGTCTGAAATTTGAACCAACTGCTGTAGAAAACCACAGTCAAGTCATGAAAGTGCAAGGTGATAAAATAAAACATACTTACAATCCTATAAGACTTTAACTCCACTTTATTGATGGTATTACTAAATCAGTCTATCAATCTGTATAGTTATATTATAGCCATTACCATACTAAAGGTGAACTGTTTTATTTTTAATTGCTATAAAAATGTCCAAACTAAGCTTTTATATAGTTTTTCTTTCGAAAAGTATTCTATATTCATAAGAATCACACATTATGTGAATAAAAACATTTCATATTCAGTAAAATATTTGTGAAATTGCAATATGTTTGTAGGAAGGGGAGATAATCTTTTTTGGTTTCAAAAAATCTTTATTGAAAAGAATAGTATTTTAGGTTATCTCCCAAAGGAAACTTATCAATAGCATATTGTTATTTCACACGTATTTTACTGAATATATGATGTATTATTTTAAATGATATATGATTCTTATAAATATAAAATCCTTTTTGAAAGAAAAACTATATAAAAGCTTAGTTTGGACATTTTTATAATTTATGGAAGTTTATAATGTTCTAAATTTTGTTTTAGCTTGTTGTTGGAAAAAAGAAATCTGGGAGCCAAGGGGATAACAGTACAATTACTGTAAGTGTTGGGGAGATGGTCCTTCTAAACTTGGAGGAATATGACAAGGAGTGGCCTCAAGTTGCCCAAGTCATCAATTTTGATGAGGAGACCTGCATGATCCATTGGTTCAGAGGATCCAAAACCAAACCATGGAAGCCATGTAGTAGAGCGATACAAGGGAAAAAAGGAAAACGGGAAGCCTGGACACAGACCATCAATATAACAGAAATCATAAGGAACAGTTTTTGTTTAACAAAGGGGGGTTTCTTACCTAAAAATGTCAAAGAGTTTTGTAAAAGTCATGAACTTCAAGCCAAGATTTAAGAATTATCAATGCTTAATATTATAATTTAATATGCATATTTACTTTTAGACCAAAACAAAAAATTTGGAAAAACAGTTATTTTAAATTTTGGAAGTTTATCAATATTATCAAAAAATAAATACTTGCAAATAACATGAACATTAACTTTAGAAACCATCATACCTTATAAAATAATTTTAGAGTAAGCTTATATATTATGTGTCCTGCATTTTACCTTCCCAATTGTTTAAGGAGACGAGTTCTTGTCTGTTGAAGATCAATTGGTGGCCTTAAGTTGTTTATACCTTTCGGTTGGGTAGCTGTCCCCAATTTCCATTCCTATTTGATTATTCTTGAATTAAAATATTGTAGCACAAAACTTTAAATTAACTCATATCATATTTATTTCAATAATTTTCTTACCATGTTTTGAAAACAATCTTTTCTATATCAGCCAATGTGGGGAGAAAAATTGTTTTTGTCAGGTTCATCCGCTTATTTTCCAAATGATTATCTCCTATATAAATATGGAAAAATCTATGAATTTTATACTGTTAGTAGTACAATGCAAATATGTAGGCAATACTGACCCATTCATTTTTGGAATTTCCCACTTCATATTTATATAACGTTTAACTCATTTAAAAACCAAATTTGATGTCCCGTTTTTTGTCAGATATCATTTTCAACATGGAAAAACAGCAAAACTTCCTGCTTTTTTTATTTTAATTTGCATAAAATTTGTCATTCTGATTTACAAGAGTATGAGTGCAATCAATTTTTTAATAAGAATTAATTGCTAACATGATGCAAAAAAACAGGTCTTTTGTATGATGATATCAGGTTGGTAGGCATGAAAAATCAAAAATCTGACAGTTAGACAATATACGTATAGTGTCTTGAAATATGAAATTTATTTGTATGAGGCTTAGAAACGGGAAAATGCTAGGTTCTACCGAGCATTTTCCCGTTTTGTGCCGAACACAAATAAATTTCATATTTCAAGACACTATACGTATATTGTTTTTATACTGAAATCGATAAAATAATAAAAAAATAATAAAAATATGAAACAAATATTATTAAAAAAAAAGTGTTTGGAATTTCCCCCTTGGGGTACCATTTTGGGGTATTTCCCTATGAGCGTAGTCTAGGCGGTAAGCATTGACAATTTACGGAATTAGAAAGGGAAAATGAATTTAATTGATAGCATTTAATAAACATGGTATATAAATTACCAATTTGAAGACATAACAGGTTTAAATTCATAAAAGTTTGACCATTGTTACTACACGTTGTCATGGTTGTGACGTGACGTTGTAAGTAGGCGGGGCTTATAGGTGAGTTGAGGTCATTGACGTATAAAGCTAACAGCTAAGGTTTATACGTATAGCTTTATCTGTATAGTAAAATAGCTGATTGCAGTATAATATGAAGTACAAAATGCATTTAATATTAAATTTCTGTAAGGGATTTCATCTAGGTGAAGTTTTTAAAAATTTAAAAAAACCTTTTTTGTCCATTACTTCACTAGTGTTAAAAATACTAAAATGAATTTTCCTATGCCCAAACAAGGATGTTACTGGTAGAGGGGCATTAGATTTTTGGACTGCGTAAGCCTGTCTTTTCCCTTTCATGGTTACACCTTTTTGGGCAAGGTAGTTTTAGAGAAAGTTGAATTTCAATCAACTGCAAAATTAGTACACAATTTGAGCTTGATAAGTCTTTCTAATCTTTATAATCCCTATAGAAAACGATAATGAGAGTGGGGTATCTGTGTACTATGAACAGATTATACAGATTATACTTAATATGCTACATGTTAATGAATGTATTGTTTAATCCTAAAATATATGTTGGTAAATTCCTATTCTTGGCATAAATGAATTGCCTGCTGGAATGATGTTCATATATTTAAATGAAAGCTTTATTATGTAGATGTATATTATGTTAAGAACAGTGTTAAGGGGAGAAAAATTTAGGTAATTTTTATTAGATTAAAATTGTTATACTTGTCAATCTTGATATAACTTGTAAACAACATGTGCTTCATGTTTATGCACAATATTTAGCCTGTGTATTATTGTCATCATTTTCATATAATTATTGAGAGAAAAAAATATGTTATAAAACTACAACTGCATATGGTTTATTTGTTGGCTATTATCATGTTCCAAGAAAAACTTCACATAGAGAATGTCAACAATAAAGATTTGACTACATCATCAAGCATGAATCATTAAAAATACAACCGTAACACTTTTTGAACAAAGATCTAGCAAGTAAATTAGGTAGATGTGGAAAATTCCAATAAGACAACACAGCAAAGTAGAGGACTAAGTACAAACTTACATTTTAGTACACAAAAGAAAGGGCTAGTAAATCAGGAATATGTTCAAATCCCAATGAGTCTAGAATGCAAACTCTTAACTTTTAAATGTGCATCATTATCACTGTAGTACAAATAACTGGCAAGTGATTACAAGGAAATCAGGGATATGTGGTAAATTCAAATGAGACAACATAGCAAAGTTTTTAAATTTTTAAAAGAACAACAATTAAGTTTATTTAACAAAAACCTGGCAAATAAATCAACTTATCTGGATATATGTGTTACCAGTTTAGAAAATTCAAAATGGACAACAAGAAGGGCTTCTAATTGCAAATCAAGTACAACCACGTGCTTTAACAGGATTTGTTTCAACATTTTCTGATTTTGTAGTTGTTATTTGAGTTCTACACAGTATTTATTACCATTCTCACTTCTGTGAATTTGCTGACATCTCCTAATTAAATCTATAAGGAGCACAATATATGTGGTCTTCAATGGCTCTATGCGAAACAATATGTAACTTTACCCTGGTCTGTGCGCAGCACAGGATTTATAGTCTTTAATGAGTCTGCAGCGCACAGGATTTATAATCTTGACTTGGTCTGTGCGGCGCACAGGATTTATAATCTTCATTTGGTCTGTGCGCCGCACAGGATTTATAATCTTCACTTGGTCTGTGCACCGCACAGGATTTATAATTTTGACTTGGTCTGTGCGGCACACAGGATTTACAGTTTTCACTTGGTCTGTGCGCCGCACAGGATTTATAGTTTTAACAGGTCTGTGCGCTGCACAGGATTTATAATCTTCATCAGGTCTGTGCACCGCACAGGATTTTTTGTCTTCACTTAGTCTGTGCGCCGCACAGGATTTTTAGTCTTCACTTGGTCTGTGCGCTGCACAGGATTTTGTTTTCAACAGGATTTATAATCTTCACTTGCTCTGTGCACTGCACAGGATTTATAATCCTTACTTGGTATGTGTGGTGCAAAGGATTTATATTTACCAATAGGTCTGTGCTGGATGGGATTTTTTTCCATGATGTGATATTTAATTGGTTGTCTATTGTTTCCATGGTTACAAGTTCTGACATGTAAATATCCATGAAATCCATGATTTAGTTAAATTCCATATTAAATAATTACTCCAAATTTAAATAATACAGTGTTTACAGCTTATTCGAAAACAACAATAAAAAATATAGGTCACGAATGAGTTAATCAAGATATTTCAATTTTAATGCCAAAAAATGGCATTTTTGCACCAAAGCGAGATAATTTGGAGCTTTTTCAATGATATCTACATTTTAAAAGTCACCTGGGGCCAACACGAATTGAGTTTTTGGAATGATTTTTGTACCATATGATAAAGTATAACAACTATTTCAGGTAATAAATAAAATTTGTAATGAAAAATTAATGTTTAATTTTTTTCTGAAAATCTTATACCCGCCAGCTTCCTTTAATAATTGAACATGCATAATCCATCTCTAGCTAGAGGGTGACTGATTTAAATTGAAGGTGACATGAATGTGGATTGAATGAGGTTGAATTATTCACTTGCAAGTGAATCATTGATGCTGCATAAAGTAGAACCTTACTGCCTGCTAAAGCAAATTATTATTTCACTATTTCACTTTCATTAATTTTGATTTTTTTAACATATCTCGTAGCTAGTGCCCTTAGGTTTTCTGCTTCAGTTAGTTTGATAGTATCTACTTCTCCATAGATCGATGACAATTTAAAGTTGCATTGCTACCAGTACAATTTTGAGAACCTTGAGGGGGCCTGCCCCCTAGGTCATGGTCCAATGATTTTCAATCAATAAACAATTTTTTAAAGAAGTTCAGTAAGACCCCTTTTTGGCCCCAAAATTTAGCAGTTTTACAAAATTGTGAAAATGTAATCATTTAGTTATTTATTGGAAAGTAGAATGCTTCAGCTACATAAATATGGGCTGTTTTTGACAATGCAATGCACATATATCGGGTACTAGCATCATTAAGTTATGCAAAATTACTGAAATCTTCACAATTTTAGCATTTTAGTTAAATTTTAGACGGTTTCCATCTTAAATGAAAGTTACCCCAAATCGTGTTCATTTATAATATTGAAAATAATGATGAACCTGAAATTTGAGGTCAAAATCGACCCTTACCGGAACCTACTCCTTTAGTTGTTCTGATTAAAATGTTTGAACTACTGCAAACAACAATATTTTCTGTATTACAATGTATTCTGTACATCTCAGTTTGTTGACCATATTGAGGCAGACTACCCACTAGTTGGTTCAGCGATTCCATTTCAAGCAGACTACCCACTTGTTTGTCCAGCAACTATAAGTAAAAGAGCAATTTTCCTTATTATCCAGCGTATTGTATTTTTATGCCTACAGTCAAGACATAAGTATGTGTAAACAGTTTGTTAATAATAATTATAGTTTATAAAAATGCTTATTTTATAGGTACAGTTTTCTTAGAACTATGGAAGAGAACCAATGCAACTTTAGCTTATGAATGGGATGTGGATAATTTTGAAACCAATGAACCAGATCGACCTCAGTTTTATGGTTTAAAGGTCAAGACAGATCCTATTACTTCAGAAGAAAATTGGGTTTATCCATTCAAGAGATTGATTTTGAAATACACAGGTTCTACTATGGTTGTAATCTTCATGGTGAGTTTATTACTTGGAATGCATGTTTTCCATTATGACCGATTAACATAGTATCTATTACGAGGTCCAATTTGTCAGCCGTCATCACGTAAAAACGACGAATCACTGAATTCAACTTTATATATAACTAATATAGTACAAAGGTGTAGATTAAAAATTACACCACTCCAGGCCCTTTTGTTTTCCACGTTATTAATATTGCCAATAATAAAGAAGTTCCGGGTCGAGTCCGCTACCGATATCAATAGTATATTCACCTGTTACCTATTACCTTATCTGTACGTTCCGCATCTGACAGGCGCACCACCAAACGTTGTATTCAGGATTAATATGCTATATACACGGGTCATAACCACAGGGTTGACACTACTAAATTGTCAAATTGTTACCTATTGTAGTATTTTAATCAGTTAGACTTTCTAAGATAACAATACGAATACTAAAAATCTGGACTAAAAATAAGGCGTATAGGTACAGTTTTCAATTTGTTAGTGGGCATGACGTAAAACAGCGAGGCAAATAATTCAACTTTACTTATAACTTATATAGGACAATGCTGTTGATTAAAAAATACTCCATTCCAGGACCTTTTGTTTTCCAAATAATTAATATTACCAATAATTGATAAGTTCCAGTTCGACGGGTTCAAACAGAAAGACTTGAAAGCAGAGAAAAACTGTGTATCTTATAATCAGCATGACTTTAACAGATGACAATACTAATACTAAAATAATGCTTGCGCATAGTTATATACTTAAATTCAATCACGGGTGTGTTCTAGTATAGATATAAGAAGATTTGGTATGAGTGCCACAATTTGTAAAAGTGAACCATTATATGTCAAAGTACTGTCTTCAACATGTAACCTTGGCTCACACTAAACAGCAAGCTATAAAGTGCCTTAAAAATGACTAGACTAAGTGTAAAACTACTCAAATAGGAAAACCAACTTTCTAATCTATATAAAAAAAATGAGAAACCAAAAACACTTATGAACCACATCAACAATGACAACCACTGACCATAAGATTCCTGACTTAGTGGACTTTGGCAGGTGCAAACAAATGCAGCTAGTTTTAAATGTTGTAATAGGTACCAACCTTCACCCTTACCTGAAACAATAGTGTAAAATCACACAAAGTCTGCAGACAAGCCCATTATAAGAACATTGATAATTTGTGTTACATTTAAGTTTTTCCTTTACACACAAAATCACCAGTAGTCATTTTTATAAACATGCACATGATAAAGGATAAATTGTATATTTTACAGATATTAGTAGTATTTGCTTGTGTTGCCAGTGTTATTGTGTATCGAGTTATAGTGAGCGTAGATGTATGTCCAGGAATGTCGGCAGTAGAATGCCTAATATGGACCACTGTCTTTTCGTCTGTAATGAATGGTGTTTCTATTTTAATACTTGGAAAGGTAAGTTTACTTTAAAAAAATTTTTTAAAGTTTTAATTTACACTGATTTTATCGTCAGTACATAGTTAATTTTAAAAGACACGATATGGAAATGGACATATGTTAAAATTAGATTTTTCATATTTGAGCTTGAATCGGATCGATTTTAATGAATAAATCAGTTAAAATCTTTCACATAAACTAATTGATTCAAATGAAATAGACACTTAAATGTTTAAAAAGTGGTGAAAATCTTTCGTCAGATGAACCTGAAATTTGCGGCCAAAATCGGTTCTTACTGGACCTACTCCTTTGTTGTAATCACATTCATTTCATCATAGATGGGTACAGAAAGTAAAATCAGGTAATTATTAAATCAAAAGGGTGCCGATTGCATTCACATATTCACAAACCATTAAAGAAGACTTCACATCACATAAAACACACTTATTTTGGGCATTCTATATGACAAAATTTATAGACTTTAAGATGAAACTTGTATTTATTTACTATTAGAATTTTTTGGTTAATTTATTGAGCAGTTCAGATAGTTTTTCAGTTAGACACTACCAAAATCCATAAATCTTCATAGTCTCGTAAAGTTCGAGATTTAACAAATTTTATAATGAAAAGCCTATCAGATTCATCTCCCTTTTGATACACTGTACCCAGCCTGACCACAACATACTTATTTATTGCCTAGTATGTAGATAATATCTTTGAAATTGTAATATATTGTATTTATCGCTATTTTGTGCATTTTTCTTTTCATCTTTTTTTGTGATAATTTTCATATCATGCTTCTCGCTTGAGATGGAAAAATTATCGCTAAAAACTAAGGAGGCCACGTGGCCTTGCTAACAAAATTGACATGAAATTGACAACGTCGTCATAGGTAAAATAGCGATAAACAGATTATCATTGGTTATCTCAACTCGATTGCTTTTCTCACTTTCGCTGTACCAGCTCAAACGAGAAAATCAATCTCGTTGAGATGATCAACAATAATCTATAAATCATGTATAAGTTCCTAGTTCTTCTTTACCTTGACTTTAGCAAGAAAAATATCTATCTATTTATAATGATTTTGAATATTTCAATTTTCAGTTTTATGACAAGTTAGCTTTGATGTTAACAGATTGGGGTAAGTGATTTTCTTGTTGTGTGTAAATGCATTCTGGGTAAATTTGAAGCAGACATCTATATTTTTTTTTACATTTTAAGTGAAGGTGACTGGAGTTTTTTTTTAGGTTGATATCAAATATGGAGAAGTAATATGATTGTATTAATGAGACAACTTATTGAACTATACTCCCCAGGTCCACAGGACAAGGATGGTAACAGCTAAATATCACTCTATGGACTTCAACAATGAGCAAAACTATAAAAAAAACAAAAACTATAAAGGCACTCAACGATTTGTGAAATAATAAAACAGACAAAACAAAGAGTCAATTTTCATATTAAAGAACTATTTCAAAGGGATACAACTCTAACATGTATAAGGTTTGACAAACTGTATCCCTGCCTTTGGAAATTTAATGGAATGGGCAAGTTTTGATTTAGGTATTAAAGCAGTTACTCAACATTTATAACTTTTCTGTTTCAATCATTACTTTATAATTGCTTTGCTGTAAATCGAGAAATTATTGTTTGAATTTATTTTGGGGATTTTTTGAAAAAACGGACAACATGTGAGATGCTGTCACATCTAGTTACATATTTGTTCTTTACTTGTATATCATACTTTTATACTTTACAGAGAACCACAGAACACAGAGTAGATATGATGATGCATTGATAATCAAGGTTTTTGCGTTCCAGTTTGCCAACACATACGCTTCCTGTTTTTATATAGCATTCTTTAGAGGGGTATGTTTTGCTCAAATTTATACAATTACATTTAATATAAGGAATATTTGCCATGCCTTGCTGTTTCTGGCTGCATTAATAATTTGTTAAAGTTTGTAATAAGCCAGTTTTAAGTGAACCAAGAATGGTATGCTAATGATATTTTGTTATGCAGTTCTATTAGAATTAGCACATCATATATACATGGAGATTCTCACTCATTGATGGTCTATTTACTTTTGCTAGAGGTATTAAAAGAGGAGGGTTGAGATCTCACACAACAAGTTTAACGCTGCTCAGTTTTTTGCCTCTGTCCTATGTCAGGAACCTCTAGCCTTTGTATTGAGTCTTGTGTGTTTATAAAATTTAAATTATTTGGTTCATTTGTAAGTTTTGAGAATTAAGTGTGATGCCATTTTGCTGAACTAGTACTGTGGATTAATTTGCTTTCGTAGGTACAATTTTTTGTGGATTTAGGAAAACTTACTTTCATTGGATATTTTATTTCATGGTTTTGTAGAAGTCTGAATGCAAGTCTATAAACACTGTATTATTTAAATTTGGAGTAATTATTTAATATGAAATTTAACTAAATCATGGATTTCATGGATATTTACATGTCAGAACTTGTAACCATGGAAACAATAGACAACCAATTAAATATCACATCATGGAAAAAAATCCCATCCAGCACAGACCTATTGGTAAATATAAATCCTTTGCACCACACATACCAAGTAAGGATTATAAATCCTGTGCAGTGCACAGAGCAAGTGAAGATTATAAATCCTGTTGAAAACAAAATCCTGTGCAGCGCACAGACCAAGTGAAGACTAAAAATCCTGTGCGGCGCACAGACTAAGTGAAGACAAAAAATCCTGTGCGGTGCACAGACCTGATGAAGATTATAAATCCTGTGCAGCGCACAGACCTGTTAAAACTATAAATCCTGTGCGGCGCACAGACCAAGTGAAAACTGTAAATCCTGTGTGCCGCACAGACCAAGTCAAAATTATAAATCCTGTGCGGTGCACAGACCAAGTGAAGATTATAAATCCTGTGCGGCGCACAGACCAAATGAAGATTATAAATCCTGTGCGCCGCACAGACCAAGTCAAGATTATAAATCCTGTGCGCTGCAGACTCATTAAAGACTATAAATCCTGTGCTGCGCACAGACCAGGGTAAAGTTACATATTGTTTCGCATAGAGCCATTGAAGACCACATATATTGTGCTCCTTATAGATTTAATTAGGAGATGTCAGCAAATTCACAGAAGTGAGAATGGTAATAAATACTGTGTAGAACTCAAATAACAACTACAAAATCAGAAAATGTTGAAACAAATCCTGTTAAAGCACGTGGTTGTACTTGATTTGCAATTAGAAGCCCTTCTTGTTGTCCATTTTGAATTTTCTAAACTGGTAACACATATATCCAGATAAGTTGATTTATTTGCCAGGTTTTTGTTAAATAAACTTAATTGTTGTTCTTTTAAAAATTTAAAAACTTTGCTATGTTGTCTCATTTGAATTTACCACATATCCCTGATTTCCTTGTAATCACTTGCCAGTTATTTGTACTACAGTGATAATGATGCACATTTAAAAGTTAAGAGTTTGCATTCTAGACTCATTGGGATTTGAACATATTCCTGATTTACTAGCCCTTTCTTTTGTGTACTAAAATGTAAGTTTGTACTTAGTCCTCTACTTTGCTGTGTTGTCTTATTGGAATTTTCCACATCTACCTAATTTACTTGCTAGATCTTTGTTCAAAAAGTGTTACGGTTGTATTTTTAATGATTCATGCTTGATGATGTAGTCAAATCTTTATTGTTGACATTCTCTATGTGAAGTTTTTCTTGGAACATGATAATAGCCAACAAATAAACCATATGCAGTTGTAGTTTTATAACATATTTTTTTCTCTCAATAATTATATGAAAATGATGACAATAATACACAGGCTAAATATTGTGCATAAACATGAAGCACATGTTGTTTACAAGTTATATCAAGATTGACAAGTATAACAATTTTAATCTAATAAAAATTACCTAAATTTTTCTCCCCTTAACACTGTTCTTAACATAATATACATCTACATAATAAAGCTTTCATTTAAATATATGAACA
Source organism: Mytilus edulis (assembly GCF_963676685.1). Lineage (NCBI taxonomy): Eukaryota > Metazoa > Mollusca > Bivalvia > Mytilida > Mytilidae > Mytilus > Mytilus edulis. The sequence goes on along the minus strand of NW_027267551.1, from coordinate 32,813 downwards.
TCATTCCAGCAGGCAATTCATTTATGCCAAGAATAGGAATTTACCAACATATATTTTAGGATTAAACAATACATTCATTAACATGTAGCATATTAAGTATAATCTGTATAATCTGTTCATAGTACACAGATACCCCACTCTCATTATCGTTTTCTATAGGGATTATAAAGATTAGAAAGACTTATCAAGCTCAAATTGTGTACTAATTTTGCAGTTGATTGAAATTCAACTTTCTCTAAAACTACCTTGCCCAAAAAGGTGTAACCATGAAAGGGAAAAGACAGGCTTACGCAGTCCAAAAATCTAATGCCCCTCTACCAGTAACATCCTTGTTTGGGCATAGGAAAATTCATTTTAGTATTTTTAACACTAGTGAAGTAATGGACAAAAAAGGTTTTTTTAAATTTTTAAAAACTTCACCTAGATGAAATCCCTTACAGAAATTTAATATTAAATGCATTTTGTACTTCATATTATACTGCAATCAGCTATTTTACTATACAGATAAAGCTATACGTATAAACCTTAGCTGTTAGCTTTATACGTCAATGACCTCAACTCACCTATAAGCCCCGCCTACTTACAACGTCACGTCACAACCATGACAACGTGTAGTAACAATGGTCAAACTTTTATGAATTTAAACCTGTTATGTCTTCAAATTGGTAATTTATATACCATGTTTATTAAATGCTATCAATTAAATTCATTTTCCCTTTCTAATTCCGTAAATTGTCAATGCTTACCGCCTAGACTACGCTCATAGGGAAATACCCCAAAATGGTACCCCAAGGGGGAAATTCCAAACACTTTTTTTTTAATAATATTTGTTTCATATTTTTATTATTTTTTTATTATTTTATCGATTTCAGTATAAAAACAATATACGTATAGTGTCTTGAAATATGAAATTTATTTGTGTTCGGCACAAAACGGGAAAATGCTCGGTAGAACCTAGCATTTTCCCGTTTCTAAGCCTCATACAAATAAATTTCATATTTCAAGACACTATACGTATATTGTCTAACTGTCAGATTTTTGATTTTTCATGCCTACCAACCTGATATCATCATACAAAAGACCTGTTTTTTTGCATCATGTTAGCAATTAATTCTTATTAAAAAATTGATTGCACTCATACTCTTGTAAATCAGAATGACAAATTTTATGCAAATTAAAATAAAAAAAGCAGGAAGTTTTGCTGTTTTTCCATGTTGAAAATGATATCTGACAAAAAACGGGACATCAAATTTGGTTTTTAAATGAGTTAAACGTTATATAAATATGAAGTGGGAAATTCCAAAAATGAATGGGTCAGTATTGCCTACATATTTGCATTGTACTACTAACAGTATAAAATTCATAGATTTTTCCATATTTATATAGGAGATAATCATTTGGAAAATAAGCGGATGAACCTGACAAAAACAATTTTTCTCCCCACATTGGCTGATATAGAAAAGATTGTTTTCAAAACATGGTAAGAAAATTATTGAAATAAATATGATATGAGTTAATTTAAAGTTTTGTGCTACAATATTTTAATTCAAGAATAATCAAATAGGAATGGAAATTGGGGACAGCTACCCAACCGAAAGGTATAAACAACTTAAGGCCACCAATTGATCTTCAACAGACAAGAACTCGTCTCCTTAAACAATTGGGAAGGTAAAATGCAGGACACATAATATATAAGCTTACTCTAAAATTATTTTATAAGGTATGATGGTTTCTAAAGTTAATGTTCATGTTATTTGCAAGTATTTATTTTTTGATAATATTGATAAACTTCCAAAATTTAAAATAACTGTTTTTCCAAATTTTTTGTTTTGGTCTAAAAGTAAATATGCATATTAAATTATAATATTAAGCATTGATAATTCTTAAATCTTGGCTTGAAGTTCATGACTTTTACAAAACTCTTTGACATTTTTAGGTAAGAAACCCCCCTTTGTTAAACAAAAACTGTTCCTTATGATTTCTGTTATATTGATGGTCTGTGTCCAGGCTTCCCGTTTTCCTTTTTTCCCTTGTATCGCTCTACTACATGGCTTCCATGGTTTGGTTTTGGATCCTCTGAACCAATGGATCATGCAGGTCTCCTCATCAAAATTGATGACTTGGGCAACTTGAGGCCACTCCTTGTCATATTCCTCCAAGTTTAGAAGGACCATCTCCCCAACACTTACAGTAATTGTACTGTTATCCCCTTGGCTCCCAGATTTCTTTTTTCCAACAACAAGCTAAAACAAAATTTAGAACATTATAAACTTCCATAAATTATAAAAATGTCCAAACTAAGCTTTTATATAGTTTTTCTTTCAAAAAGGATTTTATATTTATAAGAATCATATATCATTTAAAATAATACATCATATATTCAGTAAAATACGTGTGAAATAACAATATGCTATTGATAAGTTTCCTTTGGGAGATAACCTAAAATACTATTCTTTTCAATAAAGATTTTTTGAAACCAAAAAAGATTATCTCCCCTTCCTACAAACATATTGCAATTTCACAAATATTTTACTGAATATGAAATGTTTTTATTCACATAATGTGTGATTCTTATGAATATAGAATACTTTTCGAAAGAAAAACTATATAAAAGCTTAGTTTGGACATTTTTATAGCAATTAAAAATAAAACAGTTCACCTTTAGTATGGTAATGGCTATAATATAACTATACAGATTGATAGACTGATTTAGTAATACCATCAATAAAGTGGAGTTAAAGTCTTATAGGATTGTAAGTATGTTTTATTTTATCACCTTGCACTTTCATGACTTGACTGTGGTTTTCTACAGCAGTTGGTTCAAATTTCAGACCAGTTGAACAATTTGGTTTAATAAAACAAATTGCAATTTGGTCAAAATTTTGAATGAATTGCAATTGGTGGATAGCAACACTTACAGTCAAGTCACTGTAAAGAAAAAAGAACATATGTTCACATTATTCTTGTTTAAATTAAATATTTTTCATTAGTGAGTCTTTCCATTTCTTGTAAAAATTTGTTTTGGTAGTTTGTGTAGGTGTTTTTTTGGTTCCTCCTTTTGTATGTAAATTAGACTGTTGGGTTTCCTGTTTGTATAGTTTTACACTGGTCTTAAAAATTTATAGCTTGTGGCTCCATGTGAACAAAGACTCACCGTTGAAGATAGTACTGTAACCTATAATTGCTTTAATACTTTATACTACATTGTGTCTTAGATACAGATTTGTCTCCTTGTCATGTATGTCTTCTTATAAATATTGGTAAAAGTTTATAAATTTAAAATTTTGTATACTAGTATACAAAATGAATTACCTGAGGAATTGGTTCATCTTCATCTGACACATCACTCAACTCTGAGTCACTGAACTGTCTGGTGTCAGAAGTTTCTTTCATATCCCGTTCCTTGGCTTTCTCAATTAAATCACTTATCGGCCACACTGCTTCTTCGGGAGATTCTGTGACCCCAAAAAAAAAAATATATGTATTCTTTCTTTACATGTTTAAAATAGAATAAACAGCTGCGCCATTAGCATATTGATACACCCTCACATTTTCAAACAACAAAGTTCTTTTACTTATCAATGTCATATTTGAAATTTATGAAAATCAAAAGGGCGATGACATCAACAGATATAAACAATTGACCAACAATTCTTGATAATTGCTGAAAGCATTTTTCAATTATTGTCGCAAACTGAAAAATCCCCCCTTTTATTAATGAAAAAGAAAAATTACTGTAAAATCGAAAATTTATAAAATTCTAAAGGTAGCTGACATCAACCGATATTAACAATCTAACATGGAAAAATTTATTTATATATCATTAAGGCTTGATAATACTGAGTTGTGTTGTAGCACATGTTTTCAATCTTAAAATCTCTGCTACATGATACTTTTTTTGGCAGATAGTTTCGTTTAACCACTGTATTTGCACAAGGAAAAATCCACAGTATAAATATAAATACCTGCCACTTATTTTTTGGGAGAGCAAACAGTAGTATTGAAGGAATACATCATACAATTTGGCCCTAATGACAAGTTTATATTTCAAAATTATTTTGTGTGTAGGATTTTTCAAAATTTTGAATATTTATAAAGAAATCATTTTTGTTGTTGTTAATTAATCAAATAAACTTAAATTAGTACTGACCATTACTAGAAAGATCTGTGAAAAAATCATTCCACCACTTTTTATCTTCCTCTCTCTTGAAAAATGAAAATGAACCAGTAATATCTTTTTTTAGCTTGGTCAGGTCGATTTTGTTGTAGTCGGGAATTATTATTTTTGGAGAGTCTGTGGGAACACCAAGTAAAAGCTGCTCCTCTGGTTCTTGCCAAGTCTAAAATATATTTGACATTTTTAACCCCATTTGTTACAGTATGTAAATCATTATAAGGCAATTTGTGTATCAAGGGTTCTGATTGGATGACAGTAAGCATAATATAAGGAAGCCGACATTTTTAAATTACTGAATGTATTGACATGTAACTTCTACAATTATAAGCCAAAAAAACAAACAAAAATGATGCCCCTTAATACCTTCTTTTCATCAAATTCTATTAAATTCTGAAGTGGCCAAGAAGCAAAAAAGAAAGAGTGTTTTTTACGTTTGATGCCTGAACCATACCGATGACAATAAGTACTGTAGGGGAAATAGAATTTTTTTAATTTAAAAATTTTTATTGAAAGAATTACTTAAATTGAATTATGTATTTTTTTGCATTAGAATAGAGATATTAACTGTATTGAACTTGAAGTTTTGCAAACGTTATTTGGTGATTTTACTGCCGCAAATATGTTTACCTGTCTTCACTATGCATTGTCAAATAAACTAAATTTTTACAGTAAAACTACCAATGGACATCCACAAAGCTTTAAATACATAATAATAATACATCTTTAAAAGTGCTCCAGGTTTCCTGAAATTTAAGGCATTCTGTCTTGACAGAATATTTTTAAGTATTACAGATCTTTCACATATGTTGGTCCAAATAAATAAAAGGATGAAAGTGTATTTTCTAAAAGTTAATAAATAGTGTTATACAAAGTTTGTACGGGATGCCCCCATTTATTCCCCTTACTGCTTACAGGATAAAAAAAGTAGTGGGCACCCCTTTTCAAGTCTTGGATCCTCCATCACTGAAGATACATGTTGAAATGAAAATGCTGTGGTTGACAAACATCAAATTCTACACTGATGGATTCCAAGTACTTTAAATCAAATCATTACATTCGAACAAAATAAATAACTAATTCATTTATTACATAATTTGTTAGTATTTGAAAGAATTTAATTATACCTTGTCAGTTGACCATTTTTTGTAAAACAGTCTTGTTTTCTCATCTTTCTTGATTATCTTAAATATGTGGGGGTACGAATGGTTACACATTTTGTTCAGATACTGAGTTATCCAGCCAGCTATATCCCACACTTTTGATGTTTGAACAGACACTGGATTTGGAGTGGTACAAAATTCAAAAGCTCTCATAAGTTTGGGCAATGTCAGAACTGCTTGTCTTGCCAGCCAGGAAGAAAATCTGCAATTAAATTAAGACAGAATTGTAGCATGAAGAAAACACCGCAACAATACATCAGAACATATTTTACTTTCTTTTTGGTCATGTGTAGAAATTGTTAGTGTTCGTTAAACAGGAAGTTGCTGTTTGGTCAATCTGAAAAAAGCATTACGGTCTAGCTCACTCATATAAACGATATCAAATTTTAGAAAAGCTTATTATTCAGTTGCTCAGAAAAATATGTCATAGTATTCATAAAACAAATGGACAGAATGACAGACATGTGTAAAACAGTTAACATTTGTGTTATCTGACCTTAGCCTTAAAGGTTTGTGTGAGTTATTGCCATCACTTGGTGTCTGTAGTGCCTTTATTTACTTTTCATATTCTAATCTTAACTAGAGTCTCTCAAGAGCCTGTGTCGCTCACTTGTTACTGTATTTACTGATGTCGGCCATCTTGGTTGGTAGGTGGGGTTATTAGACACTTTTTTTTAAATAGATACCCTAGTAATGATTGTGGCCAAGATTGGTTAAATTTGGGCCATAGTTTTAGAAAAGAAGATTTTTGTACAAGTTACAAAAATGACGAACAGTTGTTCAATATTGACTATAAAGGGCAATAACTCCTTAAGGGGTCCTCTAACAATTTTGAACATGCTGACTTATTTGTAGATCTTACTTTGCTGAACATTATTGCTGTTTACAGCTTATCTCTATCTTTAAAAGTATTCAAAATAAGAACCAAAAACTGCAAAATTTCCTTAAAATTACCAATTTTAGGGCAGCAACCCAACAACAAGTTGTCAGATTCATCTGAAAATTTGTGAGGGGATAGATCTTATTCTGATGGACATTTAAATTTTGAAAGATTTGACCTAAATGTCTTACTTTCAAAGATATAAATCAAAAACTGCATTTTACCACTATGTTCTAATTTTAGCCATGTCAGCCATTTTGTTTGGTAGGCGGGGTCATCGAACACATTTTTTAAACTATATACCACAATGTTAATTGTGGCAAAGTTTGGTTAAATTTGGCCATGTAGTTTCAGAGAAGACGATTTTTGTTCAAGTTACAAAAAATGAAGAAAAGTTGATAAAATTTTACTATAAAGGGCAATAACTCCTTAAGGGGGTTGACTGACATTTTGGTCATGTTGACTTATTTTTAGGTCTTACTTTGCTGAATATTATTGATGTTTACAGTTTATCTCTATCTATTAATAGTATTCAAGAAAATAACCAAAAACTGCAAAATTTTCGTAAAAAAAACCAATTCAGGGGCAGCAACCCAACACCAGGTTGTCCGATTCGTCTGAAAATTTCTGGGCAGATAGATCTTGAGCTGATCAACAATTTTACCCCAATTTATTTAATTTGATGCAGATCAAAAATTCGGAATGGTTGTCACAGACAGTCAATTTATACATAGAAACCCTAAGGAAAAAACATTTTTATTGATGTAAGGTGCAAATAATTTATGCAGACATGACCCTAAGAAGTAGTTTATTTAGGGTGACAGTCTTCACGAGAAACATTTCAATCCACAAGCGGAAGCTCAATTTTACCAAATTTTTAGTTGGATAATGTTGGCTTGTAGATAATAATTTCACCTGCCAGACAGCATTTTAACATCATGGATGTAGGACTTGTGGTTAAGTGTGAAGACTGGGGTTAATGTTTAAGCCCTAGGAAAATATTTTGGAATTATAATTTACTCTCCTCTTTTTTTGATAAACAAGTGATGAAATATCCTAGGAACTCGATTCTTCTATTTTAATCATGGGCAATACAAACTGGTTTCGGCATAATACCTTACTAAGACCACTACTGATTCCATCTCCAGAATTTTCATGTACACCTTTTTCTGGTCAAGGATAGCAAAAAGGAAATTTTAACATTATGCTATATATTACGTACCTTGAAAATACCTGGTCAACATCTTCATGTGTATGTCCTACCATAAGGAATGATACTTTCACTTTTTTAAATACACCCAGCTCCACTAACAATGATAGGAATCCAAAGACAAATCTGTAATACATATATTTGATATCAATAAACATAAGAAATAAATTTCTACATCGAACAGTATTTGAACTCAACAAAATATCTTCCGATAGGTTCTTCATCTCTTTTAACTTAAAAATACAAGTTACATTTTTTTATTGAGCATTTTTGTATTTTAAACAGTGCTTTTTCAATGACATATCATATTTTCAAACTTTAAATTGATAAATTTCATTGAAGATTTCATAAATTTAATTCACAAAGCACAAATTTCAGCATTTTTTATGTATATGTTTCCTTAAATTTGGTTATTTCGTAACATTCTTTCAATCAATGGTCATAGAGTTAAATAAAAGTAAATAACCTGTTCTTATTTTCCCTGTAACAATTGTCCATTTGCAGGTAAAGGACAGGTGGGATGTCTTCCAAACCTGCCAATATGTTTATCAATGTTGAGATTGTGAGATTTGCTGAGTGAGGATATTCAAACAAGTCAAAAAATCCATATGTACTTATTCCATGAAGCAAAACCCCAATTAAGTGGACCCTCAGCTTCCACATATTACCTGTAAACTTTGATTTATACAGGAAGTGTGGAAGCTGAGTTTTGCTTTGGTCCATTGAGTCAATAATAACAGATAAATATTTTCCCGGTTGTTCTTTGGCTTTCTGAATATGCTTGTAATATTTCCTTCTTTCCATGCTGAAAAAATAAATAAAAGGAAATGAAGAAGGGATGGGGTAATTGTAATCATAATTGTTTGATTTTGATAAAATCTATTTAAGTAATTGACATTCATATGTAAATGTTCACATTTTTTATAACAAGTTAAAGATTGATTTAAACATTTGACCGGAGAAATAAGTTTGTTTATATATTTACAAAACAAGTTTATGTACATGATGTATAAATCATGAATGTACAAAGAGAATGAACCATCTTATCTCTGAAATAACTAAAACATTTCAAGAGAAAATTTTATTATTATTAAGAAATTATGAAAAGTCTACAACACTAACTTTTGTTGTTTTAAGTGTTTTTCTCTCCTTCTTTGTAGTTCTTGCTTTTTTGTCTTGCTTCTAGTTGAAGAAAGTTTAGTTTTTATTTTGATGCATTTATTGCATTTGGAAAATCTTGATACCTGAAAAAAAAAATCAACTCTGTAAATAAGCTCACTATTGAAGGCTCTACAGTGTCTGCATCTATCACATGGAAACATAAAAAAAACTTTATTTACAGTTCAAAGGCAATTTTTTTTTTCTGAACCTTGATATGTTGTAGTTTTAAATATATGATCCAAGAATATAAAATTTCTTATTATTTAAATATAACAAGTTTATCATCAAAATTAGTGCTGACGCACAGGGTTAAATGATGTCGTTGATGGGATGTTAATTCTGTTATGATTTTGTTTGTATATCAACATAAAAATGTAGTTTATTGTGAATTCTAATTCAGACTTTCTTTCCTAAGTTATCACTTCAATAAACAATTTCGCCTTTTAAAACTTATAACTTCATTTTTTTTTTTAATGTCGATGTATTTCCTAATTTGCAAGTTTTATAAGAATTATATACAAATAATGATTCAGGTCATTAATTTATGCCTAAATTAATATACTGTTTATTTCCCCAATGCCGACCCTGCCAAGCAAGGTGTGGGTAGGTAGGTAGGGAAATAATTTTATTTTTTCCTAAAAGCTGGAACCATGCCGGTTAATCTGGTAAGCATGAAAATCAGAAATGAATAAAATAATATTTGACTAAGTTTGGACAATAAAATTTTATGAGTAGGACCGCTTTTGCAGGGTCGGTTAAGATTGGGGAAACAAACAATATGTTATTTTAGGCCAATTGGATTTGTTACCTTAGGGATGGCAATATGACACAAACATGTTCTCCAGAGTAACATAAAATGTGACATGGAAATAACTTCTGGTTCCCCTTTGTCATGTTGGTATTCAACCATCTCACTGTAAATTGACTTTTTTGTCACACATGGTGGTAGGTGTATTTTCTCCTGGTTGGGTAATTTCTCACCAAACTGGATTGCATACATTTGCAACCATGTCATTGCACTTTGGCTAGAAGCTTTCATTCTACCAAGACGATTACCAATTTTATTGATGACAACTGATCCATCTATAATTGAATGGAATGGACAATAAGAATTTATATTACTCATGTAGCTACAATCAGACACAAGAAACTTCAAACATGTTCATACATAACATTTTTTTTTTACCAGATAAAATACCTGTGTGTATTACTTAAAAGGTTAATGTTGTTAAAACAATTTGGGTTTATAATTCTGAAACTGTTGTTATGTTGACAGCTTGGATTTTTTTTTCATTACTTCTTTAATAGAAGTTTGAATCTACAAGATTCTGTCTTAGTAAAACAGAGGTGTTCCTAGAATGGATGAAATAGCAAAAGTGGGCTTAAATATATAACTGCTAGCAATCAGAAAAATGAAAGCATACTCAATTTAAGTTGTGTGATGCAATTATATATTTACCATAAAACTTTTTCTGAATACTATAGTACGTTGATTTGGGGATTCCAAGAACCAGTAGAAAGGCTGAGAGACACACTGAAGATGTACCTATCAGGTACTTGAACTCATACTTGCAAGTATGCTCATTGATCCTAAAAGAGAATAAGAACATGTTTTATTTAATCAGTATTCATTTTCATTTTTATGTTGTCATAAGTTAAAGATATTTTTGTCATTATAAAACATGTTTGTAACATAATATGGCATTGTGATTTAAACTCCACCTCTTAGTTACAACTCCAAGTCACTGACAGTTAAGTGAATGCACAAGGACAAGGATTTCTGATTGAACCTGCTGATTTTCGAAAAATTGACTGGATAGATTTTCTCATGCATGTGCAAAGCAGGGGACTAGAACAACACTCCCACTGTTTTTTTATTAGATAAAAATCACCAGGCCACTTTTGAATGCTGTTACAAAACATGTACACCTTGCCTTACTCATTAACATATTTAAAGGAACTCATCCGGCAGATTCATTGTTTAAATATGTTAACACTTAAAAAGTGTGGTATTTATAATATTCATGTTATAAGGAAATCACGAAAAATGTGTTCTTGGAAAAATTTCACATAGTAATTATAATAAAATAAACTCATCATAGATACAAGGACTAAAATTTATATATGCCAGAGGCGCGTTTCATCTACAAAAGACTCATCAGTGACGGTAGTGCATTTTAATTCATACAGCAGGTAGTCCCATTGAAAAATTGGTCAGTGTTAGCTCATATTTTACCTAGTTCACTGCATATTACTATATGTACCTGTTAAAAATAATCAATTAAGTTGTCTGTATTTTTGATGGCTGTGGATTGTTGTTGTTTTTTAATTTCAATGGCAATCATTTCAAATCTTCTTATATTGAAATATAAACATGATGAAAGATGAAAATTGTGCATCAATGAATATATACCTAGAATGGCTTTGTAGCCAATTCAGAATGAACTGACTTCTTTCATTTGTAGACAGGGATTGAAAATTATTTCTAACTGTCTCTGCGGTCATAATGTCCAATCCTGACATGCAAAGCATTGAACAGCAAACCATGTATGCGAAAGATGTCAGTGCTTTCAGGCTTCTTCTTTCTGCAAAATTTAAATAAATGGAATGAAAACGAGCTTACTGAGTGATAACCCACAGTGACAACATAAAACCCATAAATTGGATTATCTCCCTTTAAAAACATCAGAAATAATCATCTCGCTTCATGCACATAAACATGTGATACACTTTTACTTTCATATAATATTATATCAAAATATATTGAGTGGGTCAATGAGTTGCCTTTGAGAGATTCTAAATATTTTAAACACGTGCAAAACGGTTGTTGGTTTATGTCCCTTAGGCAAGCATCCAGCAATTATAAGCACAAACATAGAATGTCTTACATTGGACACACAGATGAATTTGGTGCCACATTCCTTGTACCCTCCAACAATTTGATAACAAGTATATTGATATAAAGAAAAGACTTCTTTAACACTGGTAAGAAAAATATGTACCTTTGAAATATTAAAATTTACTAATTAGTTTAACCCTCTTCTTGCCCGTTTTTTTAATAATGACTTCATTTCATGTGCCAGATAATATAAAAGCTTTACGTCACATGCCAAATAATGATGTCAATCTTTACGATGGATGAACTTTTAAATCTACAGACCTGGAGCTCAATTTTTGAAATTTTTTAGTTACATTCTTTTGCCCTGAAGATATGATTTTTACAGGCCCAAGAGCAATTTTAAAAGCCTGGGCTGCTGGGCCTTTAAATTTTGGTTTTAGGTGAAGACTGTGATGTTTTAAGAAAAATGCTGTAACGACTGTTCCATTTTGGAACCACTGGAGAAAAATAATTCTCCAATTTTTGTGTGTGATAATGGGTAGACATGCAATAAAAGGGGGGGGGGATTAATGGTCTGCATCCAAGTCTGAAATGAAAAATGCCATGTTAAAATCTATATATATATAATTATATATACATGCTACTTACTTTTTCTCACAGGAGTTTCCATAGTTTCATCTCCAGGATAATTCAGATGACAGTCAACAGAAGACCCAAATGGTCTTCCTCTTTTTCTATGTGCTGAAATGCAAACATTACCATGATAACATGAGGACTAAAACACAAATACATGTATTTAACACTAAGCAATGAGGTCAAGGTCAAATTAAACTTGTGCGACTGACATATAGATAATAAAATATTTCCATTCACCCAATGTAGTTGACCTATTGCATATAGTAATAGAAAAATAGACAAAAACTCAAAAATTTTACTTTGACCACTGAACCATGAAAATGAGGTCAAGGTCAGATGACACCTGCTAGCTGGGCATGTTCACCTTAAAGTCCTTCCATACACCAAATATACTAGACCTATTGTTTACAGTATCTGAGATATGGATTTAACCACCAAAACTTAACCTTGTTTACTGATCCATGAAATGAGGTCGAGGTAAAGAGTAAACTGTCTGACGGTCATGAGGACCTTGCAAGGTACACACATACCAAATATAGTTATCCTATTACTTATAATTAGAGAGAATTTAACATTACAAAAAATCTTAACCTTTTTTTTTTCTTTTTTAAGTAGTCTCACTGAACCATGAAAATGAGGTCAAGGACATTGGACATGTGACTGACGGAAAATTCGTAACATGAGGCATCTACAAAATGTATATACACAGTATGAAGCATCCAGATCTTCCACCTTCTAAAATATAAAGCTTTTAAGACTGTTAGCTAACACTACTGCTGCCGTCACCATATCACTATCCCTATGTCGAGCTTTCTGCAAAAAAAGTTGCAGGCTTGACAAAAAATCGGTAAAATAGGAGAACACCTTGTGTTTTTTCTATTAAATTGTGTAACATAGAACCTTAGACATACATCTTTAAAGGATTTACCTGAAGCTTCAATATTTTCCGCAACTTCATCTCCTGACTCACATTCTAGGTCAGAATCATCTGTATCTTGATAGCTGTCTGAAATTGGACAAATAAATAAATTCACTTACAGTAATTCAAAATAGTAAATTAATTTTTAGAAATTTACTTCAGAAATTGTAACCAAGCAGGAGTATCTCTAAGTTAATTTATATTTGTTTTAAATCGACTATATATTGTTTTTATACTGCAACTTAAATTAAAATGATAGCTATTAAAATTGTAAAACTAAATTCAAACTTATTTTCATCCTTTAAGGAACCCCTGATTGTGGAAAAGTGTTGCATGATGAAATTCTCATTGCACAAAATATAGCTGTATTACTATATTTAGGAAACAAACTAGTTGCAGTATAAATTGTTATAAGGTAGTAAGTGTAATCTGCATGAAAGCATAATCCAAGGAAATCATGCATTTGGGGATGATATTTATGAATGGAATAAATCTTATAATATTACAAATTGGGAGCTACAAACTTTAAGTTTTTGCTACTTATACAATCAAAATCATTAATTAAGGAGACTCGGGTGTCTTCCTCCATCTTGGATTTTGAATAAGCAGATATCTTTGGTCTATATATTTGGTGAAATGTGCAAATTTTGAGAGTTGTATGTAATTTTTGTACAAGACTTTTGATATGAATAAAGAAAATTGTGTGTTTAAACATAATTGCAGTTGTAATTTGCAAAAACACCTTGTTTCTGTTTCATTAGATTTTTTCAAAATTTGCCAAATAAGGGGAGATAACTCTGATAAAGTAGTTTTTACAATAGAAAGTGTTATGAATTTACCTATTTCAATATGTAGCAAGAAAACATGTTCGGTGACCCTATTTTTTCTTTTGCTTATTTGAAAGCATGTTATATGAACAATATTCTCACATTTTATCTTAAAGTTCTTATAGAACGTTAACCTTTTCTTTTTATCACACAAAATTTGATTTTCCATGAATAAGCTATACAAAATCTGACAATTTGAAAAAAGCATGATAAAAGCTTCATTTTGACAAGTTATCAAAAAATTCTGTCAGTTTTAATTAAGACGCCCTAGCCACCTTAAATTTATTACCTTCACCATTATCACTTTCATCTGGACTATTCATTTCCATCATACATGTATCTGTGATATTTTCATAATCTGAATCTAAAGAATTATTGAACAGATTAAAACATAACTATACCTATAGCATACATTTCATAAATTATATGAAATGAGTGACTGGTAAAAAATAATGTTGCTCCACTCTTGAACAAATGTATTTCTCATTTTTTTAAAAGATAAGACCATTGGTTTTCCTGTTTAAATGGTTTTACACTAGTAATTTGTTGGGCCCTTTATAGCTTGTTGTTCTGTGTGAGCCAAGGCTCCGTGTTAAAGGCCGTACCTTGACCTACAATGGTTTACTTTTATGAATTTTTATTTGGATGGAGAGTTGTCTCATTGGCACTCATACCACATCCTCCTACAATGTATATCTATATATATATACATGTATATACAACTCGTCTAAACATCAACCCAACAATGTTGTCATTGTCAGCTTCTGTATGGTTTTGTAATCAACTGCGACGTATGACAGGAATTGACATCCTTTAGCTTAAAGATTTCTCTTTTTTATGACCTTAACGTTTTATAATATTAAAATGGCCTCATCCAAGCTGGACATCGAGAAAGTAAAATTTATCTCCATATAATATAATAAGTCTTCTGTGCATGACTTAATTTATTTTTTTATGCATTCATATCACAATATCGTCAAATCAGGTAATTGAATACTCAAACCAAAATATAATTTGTGATATTGAGTTTGGGGCTAAACAATATGTTCAATTAATCAATTAGTTGTACATATTCAAAAATTTACAGAGGCAGATTTAGAAGATTTTCCAGGAGGCCCGAGACCCTCTTTTTTTTTTTTGGAAAAATTTGGCTGATTATATAGGGAATCACTGAAGCATGAATAAAGCAGTACCCCCTCTTAGGCAGCCAGTGGGCCCCCACTTATGAAAAATTATGGATCCGCCACTGATTTAGTTAATCATGTTAAATAATCAAAATCCTTAATTGAATTTATTACCTTCACCATTATCACTTTCATCAGGCCTATTCATTTCCATCATCCATGTATCTGTGATATTTACATAATCTGAATCTATTGAACAGATAAAAACATCAATCAATATACAATGTATCCATAATAGGGCAGAACAAAATATTACATTGATTTTGACATTTGTATGTGATTAAGGAGCTACCAATTAATTTCCAGGGTTAGTGGATAAGGAGGAAATATGAAAAAGCAGGCCAAGACACCCAAGTTGCTCACCTTGGTCTATGTGCAAATCAAACATCAAGAACACTCTCCAACATTGAAGACAATAATAGTCTAAAGGTACAGCGGGAAGATCGAGATCTAAAAAAAACCATGTTTAACCCTGCCGCATTTCTGTGCCTGTCCCAAGTCAAAAGCTTCTGGCCTTATTAGTCTTGTATGATTTTTAATTTTATTTTTTGTGTATAATTCGGAGTTTAGTATGACGTCCATTATCAATGAACTAGTATATATATTTGTTTATGGGTCAGCTCAAGGATGCTTCTGGAGTTACTTGCTGCAACAAAGACCCATTGGCAGCCTTCTGTGTTGTCTGATTTATGGTCGGGTTGTTGTCTCTTTGACACATTCCCCATTTCCATTTTCAATTTTATTCATGACAAAAATCTTATTTTGTTGATCTTGTATTACTGATCTCTTAGTCTATTAGGTTTTTTTTACTTACATAAGAGATCTTGCCTTGCTGATCATTTGTTGTATGATTTTAAGTGTTTACTGTATTAATTAATATTACTTTTAACCATGACTGTATAACATTTTATAATTTATGATGTATTTACATGAGTAGTTAAATGAATATGTTGCCAACTCCATTAGAAATTAGAAGGGGAGTTAAAATAACAAGAGTGCACACACTGAAATGTCTCGCCTTCTATACTAATCATTGATATTATGTTGATAGTCCAAAGTATAAAGCTACGCTTTATTACCACTGTCACATAAACTTAACATTAACCAAGATAACTAAACAAAGACCAATGAACCTTGAAAATTAGGTCAAGGTCAGATAAACCATGCCAGGCAGACATGTACAGCTAACAATGCTTCTATACAACATATATAGTTGACACATTACTTATAGTTTAAGAAAAATAGACCAAAACACAAAAACTTAACACTGTGCAATGAACCGTGAAAATGAGGTCACGGTCAAATAAAACCTGCGCGACTGACATTAAGATCATAAAATATTTCCATACACCAAATATAGTTGACCTACATGTATGGCATATAGTATTAGATAAAAAGACCAAAACTCAAAAACTTAACTTTGACCACTGAACCATGAATATGAGGTCAAGGTCACATGACATCTGCCCGCTAGATATGTACACCTTACAATCATTCCAAACAACAAATATAGTAGACCTATTGCATATAGTATGAGAAAAACAGACCAAAACACAAAAATTTAACTAAAACCACTGAACCATGAAAATGAGGTCAAGGTCAGATGACACCTGCCAGTTGGACATGTACACCTTACAGTCCTTCCATACACTGAATATACTAGCCCTATTGCTTATAGTATCTGAGATATGGACTTGACCACCAAAACTTAACCTTGTTCACTGATCCATGAAATGAGGTCGAGGTCAAGTGAAAACTGTCTTACAGACATGAGGACCTTGCAAGGTAGAGCACATATCAAATATAGTTATCCTATTACTTATAATAAGAGAGAATTCAACATTACAAAAAATTTGAACTTTTTTTTCAAGTGGTCACTGAACCATGAAAATGAGGTCAAGGACATTGGACATGTGACTGACGGAAACTTCGTAGCATGAAACATCTATATACAAAGTATGAAGCATCCAGGTCTTCCACCTTCTAAAATATAAAGCTTTTAAGAAGTGAGCTAACACCGCCGCCGCCGGATCACTATCCCTATGTCGAGCTTTCTGCAACAAAAGTTGCAGGCTCGACAAAAATGGAAAAAGGGGGTGGGGTTAATTGATTTATCATTTTTACCTTTGCATTCATATAAAGCTGTGCCCTGCAGGGCATGCGGTCTCTTTATTTAACATTATTTTCAAGAAATTAACCAAAAACTGTAAAGTTTACTTAAATTTTCAATTTTGGGCAGCAACCCATCAACAGGTTGTCTGATGTGTCTTAAAATTCAGAGCAGATAGAACTTGAAGTGATGAAAATTTTTTTCCAATTTCATATTGATGTAAATGCTTTTGTTTCAGAGATATAAGCCAAAAAATGCATTTACCCCTCCCACTCCCCCTCCCCAAGGAGTTTCAAAGAGGAAGATTGTCATAAGAAATTAAGATTTACAAAACATTTTAAAAATTGTCTTAAAAGGGCAATAACTTTTTTGGGGTCAATTCACCATTTTGGTCATGTTGACTTTTTTGTAGATATTACTTTGCTGAACAATTTTGCTGTTTACAGCTTATCTCTATCAATTATAATATGCAAGACATTAACCAAAAAATGCAAAATTAAATCACATAACTCTAAAATGTAAAATGTAAAATTTATGTTAATCAAAAGGGAGGGCATGTTAAAAGATACACACAATTCGTAAGCCTTCATTTCATTGCATTAAAAAAATATGGAGTTAGAAACATATATTTTTTTATGTTTCAAAGCACATTTTTTTTTATTGTTTCTGTACGTGGAAAATTTACCTCTTTTGTACATGTGAAGATAGTGTGGCTTATAGGTCTTTTTTTCTATGTTTTGTTTTATACATGTGGTCATTTTAGCAGGTTTTTTTTTCTTCAATTATTTCAAATCAGCACATTGACTTTGGGTATTTTAAACTAAATAAGCAAATAATTCTTGCTTTTTAGTTTTTATTTGGTGAAAAATTCATCCAGAGCTATAGTGCAATAACCTCAATTTTTTTTATAAAAATTTGTAACTAAGGTTTTTTCGCTTCTTTCATATTTTCCTCTAGATACTATCTTTTGACAGTATTAAGAAGCTTCTGTCCAAGTTTGGTTTTAATAATTACATGTACGTCATTGTAAATTTTGATGGAAAATTTAATTGATGAGAAAAACTTTTTTGTAGCTGTAACAGGCAGGAGCAAATTTTATTTACTGAAGTTTTGTAGGAAAATATTGGAACTTTCAGTCCTTGCAAGTTGTCGATTTACGGTGTATCTGGTATCAAATGTTACCCACAGGAATATTGCAAACTGTCTTAATTGGCCATACATTATTTTTATTTGAAACACCAGTATTTTAAATGTGTAAATGCTTTTTGGGAACCAAGCCTTACCTATTGCATCTTCTAAAGAATTGAAATAATCATCAGAATCTGCCATTTTCCTTCAGCTGTTCAGCAGTCTGTTCAGACGATCTGGAAGTCAATTCGCGTGCGGATTTCCAGATTCTATTTTCGTTCGTGGAGTAATATAAGTAATTTCTAAAGATATTATTACTCCAGATATATATTTGATGTAATTGTGATAAAGTTAATGAAATAAATTGTTTGCGTTTTACTTCAAAACATGCTAAATGTCGGAAACAGCATATGAATTCGCGCATTGTTGATGGAACTACTTTGCTCGCTTTGTTTGTGTTGTGGTTGTAAATCGGTCACGTGCAGCTGATCGTCTGTCAACAATCCAACTCAAGATGTGGAAGATAGACGCAGGGGTTTTAAAAATTGGTGGCAAACAAGCAGTAGATGAAAATGGAAAGAAATACCCGAAGGTTAAATCCGTCAAAGGGAGTAAATTTGTCTATTTGGTAAGAATTTGTTGGAAATCAATCGGCTTTAGCCCACGAACTTGCGAGTTCGCTACATTTACAACTATCGGCTCCCAACTATCAATATTCGCACAGTATTCACGTATATTTTTATCCTATTAAACTTTAAAAAATGTTAAATGTCCAATTTATAATCTGATTCTAAAGTACAGGACATCGCTACTTTTTAGATGTCGAAATGAATGTCGTCTTGTTAGACAACATTCAACAATTAGACCTGCGCATGTGTCAAAAGTTAAAATTAAACTTACAAAAATTCCGAGTAGGCGTGCCTACATAAAAATATTGTACGCAACACATACATTTATATAGTTGATTTGCATACTTTATTAACAAGAAGATAACACCCTTAATGATGTACAAAAGTTAAAGAATTTGATGATAATATGATCACTGTACATATATGAGGCTATTTTTATATAATAAAGAATAAATATATATATACAGATCAAAGCCCTATGTGGGCGGAGTTACCGGACTACATCGTATAAAGCAACAAGTATTTTTACATGGGTTTATTATGGAGTTCTATTTTTAGAAGATATATAAATATCAAAAGATATACATAACCCTCACGTTAATTAATTTGTAAATGTAATGTTAATTCTTTTGGAAGTTTATTCCTGGCAAATTAGGCCATAATAAATAATAGGTTTGTTTGCCCAAACGCTACCTACCCAGAAAAAAAGCTGCCTACTCAAATTCTTTTATTGTCCTGATTTGAAGAAGTTTTTTTTAATCAAATAGGCATGAAGACTAGTAAACATCTGATACTTCAATTTCTTTTTTTGAAAAAAGAAAATGCCTACCTACCTACCCACTGTCTCAACC
Source organism: Mytilus edulis (assembly GCF_963676685.1). Taxonomy (NCBI): domain Eukaryota; kingdom Metazoa; phylum Mollusca; class Bivalvia; order Mytilida; family Mytilidae; genus Mytilus; species Mytilus edulis. Next base: position 13,102 of record NW_027267551.1, on the reverse strand, counting down.
TTTGGGTAGGGTTTGGGCAAACCAAAATATTTTATTAAAGTGTGGCCTTATCTACACAATTATTAAAAGTGTAGTTGTTTAAATTAATACAATGTCGAATCGATGCTGGTTTCTTCTAAATTTTAGAAAACTTGTACTGAGGGGGAGGACAGGGGTAAAGGAGAGGAAGGCTGGGAGAAAGGAGAAAAAATAAAATATCTCTTTTTTCCGGTAAATTAAAAAAAAAAAAAGGAGAAGAGGGAAAGGAGAAGAGGGGTGGGAGAAGGGAGAAGGATACCCCTGTTCTCCCCCTCTGTACTGGGACTATTTGTTAAGCCATAGGCTCTTTTAAAAAATTTACAATTTTATCATATGGTAAACAAATCTTCTGAATATGTTTTGGTGGGCATACAGATAGTAATAAATCAAAAATTAAAATTTATTTCTACAAGTACAATAGCAACATCAAACAAATAAACGAACGCAAAAGAACAAATAAATCACCACTTTGTCTAAGGGAAAGTATTGTATACTTGATGGATAAAGCATTTGAATGACACACAGAGACCAATAGATACATGTATAATTTTGTTATTAATTAGGATTATTGAAAACAAAAAATCAGTAATAATGGTATATATACATAATTGACACATTCCCTGATTCAATTCTGTATTCTATAATGTGCATGTAACATATCATGATAAGCATATGTATTCCTTTTTTTGTAGATTTATTTCATTGGTCAGAAGAAGGGACTAAAACTGGGGAAAGACAAATATACAGGTTCCATTGAAGTAATCAAAAAGTTTCAGGCCAAACCCTCCAGAAAAATAACCAAAGAAAAAGAGAACAGGCTGCCAGCAGTAACCCATATTGAGCCCAGTTTTGGTAAATCTGTTGAAGATGATAAATTGATTGGTAATTTATTTGAAATTTTGAACTAGCATATGAACAGTAGGAACTTTAAAAATAATTTGGTTCTTACAGTTTTATATTCATGTATATAATTGTATTTCATTATATTATCTGAAATTAAAGACAATTAGTTGTATTTTTTTTAATCATTATAAGCATGATAAGTTGATAATGTACAAAAATATATTTGCATGGATTTTGTGATCTGCATATAAAATGGTATTTTATTATATAATTCCATTCTCAATTTTATAAAGCTTTTTTAATTGACTTTATAATATCACTGTGGACATATTAAAAAGCATGCAAAGGTGTAAATCATAGAAATTGTGTACTACATGCAATTTATTGTAAGTCATTATCAAATAATTATTTGTACTTTAATAGGTGAATTTACTGTTGATGCTCAGACCCTTTCTAGCCCACCACAGGAATATTTATGCAGGACAGTAAGAGAGGACTGGGTTGTGGAGATAAGAAATAAGATACGTGAGCAAGCAGCAATCCCACAGGGGACACATCTGCCTGTGCTAGTGGACCCATCTCAGGTACTTTTAAATACTAAAATTTGAAACATAATTGTAATATTTATGGTTTGCACTCCAGGCATGTAATACATGTTGTTGTACTTTTTAATGCCTCGCTGTAGCAATAAGTTTTATCCTTGTCAGTTTGTATAACCTAAATTTTGTTTATGATCTCCAACTTCAGTTTGCCTTAACCATATTGTTGTAAAACTTAAACACAAAATTAATGCTTATTACCAGAAAACACAGTTTAATATAGAATTTTAGTGGTGTCACAACACTTTTGCCGTTCTAGAGTTATGCCCCCTTTACAAATTGAAAAATTGCTGAATTTTTGGTTTGTTTCTGTAATCTAATTTACGGTTGACCACTCTAATTGTAGATCAATTACAATATATACAAAATATAATGATATGATGTCATCATCTGTGTCGTCCAAAGAAACATTGGTTTCTAGACAATAACTTTAGTTTAAGTGATTTTCAAGATTCAGGATGATATTTTGTGTATAAGTATTTTGATTGCTCTGAAATTATACCACAATGTTTAATACCACAAGTAGAAAGTTGGGATTTATTTCAGGGGTTATGGGGCCAACAGTTAATGAATTCAGGGCCAAAAACAACAATCATTGTAAAGCCTGGGTGTGTAAGTGTATTGATCTCTCTGTACATAGTTCCTGGATTGCAGATTGTAAATTAATAATTTACACTGTTTAATGGTTAAGTTTTTTTTAAAATAAGTACAAAATATAACTAAAATACACACACGACTGTTTCAAAATACAAAATTCTTTTCTACTACTTAAGCTGTCATATACACCATAAAAATGATGAGAAAATTTTGATATGCATATTAACATTTATTTCAGTGTTCAGATCCTGAGAAATTTAGAGGACAACTTCTAGAGAGTAATTCAGAGATAAAATCTACTGATTTTACTCTTTACTTGCTTGGTGGTAATCACCTTGTGGCTGCTATAAAGGGATTACAAGAAGAAGGAATTAAAGGAATTGGGTAAATTGGTTTTATCACTTTTTTGTGTTCATTAACTTTTACAGTAGCCATGTAATTTATGAATTAACTTAATTATGTTATTATTACATATATATATATATGTATACAATATATATATATATATATATATACAACTCGTCTAAACATCAACCCAACAATATCAGATCTATATTATATGTAATCTGATGCATGATAACATGACATACAATGAGTTTTAAATGAGTTGATTTGAAAATAAGCATATGAATATAGCTGAATTTTTAATAAAATAAGATAAGGGTTTTTAGATTTTTACACACAAAAGTTTTCTTAAAATATAGAAAAACACTCAAAGAGTGTGCATGCATAACTTGAGCAAGACAGGACTCATATGCCTAGCTCACAAATATTGGATGTTAATTATTTATTTAGTAATTCCTTTGCAGAGAATTGGATGTGTCAGTTTATGTAGGTTTAACACCAGAGGAAGCAAGACTGTTAGGCAACAGACATAACTTTCAAATGTCAACTTTGCCAGTGACATTGCAAGTAAGTCATTTTACCAATAACCAATTTCACTCTTATAATCAACTTAATTTTAGATTTCATATTCCGTAAAAGCATAGCAAAATTGAACTTCATATAGTTTCAGTCCAAAATTTGAAGTGCATAGCAAATAATTTACAGTACTGCATGGACCAACACTAAAAGAAACACATGTAGCATACAATGAAGAAGAAAAATCATTAACAAATATTATTACATTGGTTGCAATGAATTACATTGATCTCCCAGTTAAATAAAAACCGATAATTTCACATGTGAAATAAACATGGTTATTTAACTCTCTGACGTCATACAACTATAGGCGTTGTCAAGAGGTCGATAACGTCGGATCAAAACAAATTGTCAATAAGTAGGAAAAAGATATAATGCCTTACATTTTCTACATTAATTTCTTTAAAAATAAATCATTAGACACTGTAATCAAAAGAATAACTAATTAAAGAAATCGAGCATTCGTAAATAAATGTGTTGTTCGTCACTCGTTGAAATTTTTTCTCTATTTCAATTCTTCGATTAGTTATTCTATAAATACCAATTAGAAATAATTTAATTTTGGATGTAACATGTCTTCTGATTGGCTGACGTTATTTTGTCATCAGCCCATAGACATAATTTAGTCATGTGACTGTGACGTCATCAACATTTTTTCATGGTTTTCTACAGTTTAAAATGGAATTTAGAATTAAATTATAAGGAATGACTGTAATACTTTTTCTGTCAATTCGAAATAACATAATAAATGTTATGCACACTGTTAAATAACCTGCTACTCGTTTTATTCAGTGCACCAAATTTTTTATGTTATTTCTTCATAGACAGAAAAAATATTACAGTCATTCCTTATATAAACATTAGAATGCAGCGTTTAATAGGTTTACTTCTTATATTGTAGCAAAAAGTAGAACAGGCCAGGTTGTATTTTAAAGCAGGTTCCAAAGGAAAAGACTTGGTGGAACAAATAAGAAAAATAAATATGCAGACAGATATCAATAAAACAGTAAGTGATCTTAGGCAGTCACTGAGAAATTTTTGACCGACATTTTAGAGAGAGAAAAAGATGAATATGAGACAAATTATCTTTATATAAGTCAGCTATGCACTGTGATCAGTTTCAGATTCAAACTTCCTGTTCCTGCTTCCACTAATACCTATTTTTAGACTAAATTATCCACTTGCGGAGGAGGTATCATCAGTGAGCAGAAGCTCATAGTTTAACTTGTATCATACTGTGATCTATATATGTCCATTCAACATGTGAATAGACATTATATTTTCAATATATTTATATCGAGGAAATGTTGACAAATGATATGCCTGTCCATGTCAAGATTTAAATATACCCAGCATGGCATGATATAGTTATTTCAATTTTTATAAAACAAATTTGAATATTTGTACATCAAGGCAAACACATATAACACAGTAGCTATTTTTATATGAAACACAAATGTCATAAAAAAGGAACTGTTTCCCTATGTTAGAAATTAATTGAACTTGTCTCAAAAATGATTTCATTTAATTTCTTAGCTTGAATCATCATCTGTCTGTTTGTCGAAATACAACTTGTGTTGCTGTTTTATGGGAATAAGAATATGGCTTTGTTCAAAAAGCAAAATAATAACTTCGCATAAAAATGCATAATAAATATCTGAGATAAATTTCATGAGTCTGAAAATATGGTGACAAATTCCCAAGAAGTCAAAGTTTTGAAGAGTGTATAGAACATGGTACATGTAAGTCTTCCAGTATTTTAAACAAGAGTGATCATAATATTAAGGGTCATATAAAAAAGATGTGTTATGATTGCCAATGAAACAACTGTCCAAGAGATCAAAATGACGCAAACATTAACAACTATCGGTCACAGTACATCCTTCAACAATGAGCAGAGCCCATACCGCATAGTCAGCTATAAAAGACCCTGATATGGGAATGTAAAACAATTCAAAAGAGAAAGCTAACGGCCTTATTTATATAAAAAATGAATGTGTACAATATGTAACTAAAATCAGTTGGATCAAATAACTCCTACTTAATTTTAGGATGAAGGTAAAATTTGTTAATTCTACATTGGCATTTAATGTTATATTTTTATTTTTTCCTCCAGAACTTAACTGAAGACAGCTGCAGCACAATTAAAAGTATGGCGTCATACTCTGAGAGATGTTATATTTGTTTTATAAGTTTAGTGAAAAGATTTGAAGCTAAGCAGGGATGTCATAAGAATATTCCACAAAAGGTTTGTAAAATATATGTTTATTTTCTAACAAAATCAGTAAGTTTGTGCCTTTCACAAAATTGGCTGGATTAGATTTGTACTGTCTAAGGTTGTTACTTATTACCTGTACATTCTATAAATGTATATAAATCATATTGGCAAAGTCTCACAAACATATGATGTGTCAATGATTTAATTTGAGACATGGTATTTTTTTTATATAATCTAAAACCTACCCAAACTGGTCCGAGACCACAATTGTCGTCCCTTGATTTTCGTTGTTCACGAATATAGTCCCTATTGTTAACAGTGGGTTACTTGCCAATAATTTTTAAACCCCTTCCAAATTTATTTCTCCATGTTTAATGCCTCAAATTGTAAGTAGTGGGGTGAAATTACACTGTAAAAAAATTTGGGTCCAGAATTTTACAGGAAAGTAGTGATTTGGTCCAGCTGAAAAAGGTTAAAAATTAGCACTTCGGAAGCTGTCAAAAGATTTCAAGACACCCTAAACACAAAATTGTCCATATTTTGAGTTAGAGGCGATGAAGTTTTCTATAATTTTGATATAACTTGTCCCAAAAGTAGTACAACACACTGTAAAAATTTCATTGAGAAAGCGCAGGTGGGATTTTTTTAATTTTCATTTATGTTCTAAAAGAAATGCACTACGAATTAATTGTGTTCTCGGACCTAAGAGGTGAAGTCTGTAAATATAGAATCTGTACTTTGGCAACTTCCCTAAATGATTTGGTGGTGTCAATTTGTCAAATAGCATGAAACTAAAGGATTTAAACTTTTATTTTATAGAATTTCTTCAAAAATGACAAATTTTAGCATTTTATGGTCAAAATAGGCATTTTAAGGCTTTTTCAATATTGATGCAAACATGGCATCCTGACTTTCTATCTGAAAGGTTTTCATGTGTCAATACTTGTGTTTCTATGCCTTTATCTAGTTCTTTTACTTGTTTATGAACTCAGAATCTACAGAAAAGAAGATTATCTCAGACAATATGTACAAAATGTGTTGTATAAATGACCCTTGTCTAACGCCCTGTTTGGATGAAGTCAAAAGTGGGGTTCTTGGTACATAAAATTTGAAGTCCACAATCAAGAGCTCACTAAATTTGTATCAAAAGCACTTTACAATGTCTATTGTACCTGTTCCATCTCACATAATATCTTTCTTTTCTTCTGTAGGATAGCAAGTGGTTTAAATATAAGCCTGTTGAGACTAAAATTGCATTCAAGTTTTTCATTAAAAAGGCAAAATTCTTTGTATCAGACCATACTGTCTGTAAGAAAAGTTAATTGCAAGAGTCTTTCTGTGCTCAGATTTGTTGTATCATGTCACATGAGTATAGAAATGATAAAAAAGACACAATTTTTTATTTCTTATAGCCTCAATATGCATTTTTTAATGTAAATATGTGGCACGGCCTAAATTGACCCTTATTTTTTTCCAGTCTTACTTGGCTTAAGACCCTTTTAAACTAATATGATGTGTTATTTGTGACTTTTCTTTCCATTTAAAGTACATTCAATACATATGTAAGGATTATTTATAACCAAAAAGCTTCACAAATTTAAAATTGCTGGAAAAAATTACATCTTTATGTAAGGCCCCCTTTCATTGAAAAACCTCAATTTTTAGGCCCAGGCTGATATAAATTTGACTTTTGAATAATTATGCTAAGTCTGATAAATCAAATGAGTACTCTATTGCTTTAAGTACATAATAAATGATATATTAGAGCATTTAAAAAGTATTTTTTGGCAATATTTTAATTTTCAAAGCCCAAAATGTTGATAGTTGAAATTATTCAATTTTAACGTCAAAATTTAACACGCAAAGATGAGTATAGAATTTAACATATTGTCTATAATATATATCCTATTGTTATGAAACTTTGCAAGCAGTGTTATAATTTATTAAGCTTTGGTCATACCAAGTTTTTTTAAGATTTGTCAACTCTTTCTATCCTATTAGGTCCGAGACCACAATTGTCGTCCCTTGATTTTCGTTGTTCACGAATATAGTCCCTATTGTTAACAGTGGGTTACTTGCCAATAATTTTTAAACCCCTTCCAAATTTATTTCTCCATGTTTAATGCCTCAAATTGTAAGTAGTGGGGTGAAATTACACTGTAAAAAAATTTGGGTCCAGAATTTTACAGGAAAGTAGTGATTTGGTCCAGCTGAAAAAGGTTAAAAATTAGCACTTCGGAAGCTGTCAAAAGATTTCAAGACACCCTAAACACAAAATTGTCCATATTTTGAGTTAGAGGCGATGAAGTTTTCTATAATTTTGATATAACTTGTCCCAAAAGTAGTACAACACACTGTAAAAATTTCATTGAGAAAGCGCAGGTGGGATTTTTTTAATTTTCATTTATGTTCTAAAAGAAATGCACTACGAATTAATTGTGTTCTCGGACCAACTGTTCATGGTTTTACACTTTGATTTGTAAATCAAGCTGAAACAAGGTATGTGAAATAAAAAAGGAATGAAATACTGCCAACAGTATAAATAAAAAGAAAATATGTCTACTGTGCACTGATTAATGCTGCAATTTGTAGAAAAATAAACAATAAAACACGATAACATCAATAGAAGTGACGTCATGAATCCACTATGAAATTTACTAACCCCTACTAAACCATAGGGGTAACACGGTCACCACATGACACTCTATGTAAAGAATTCACTACACCCTATAACGTTTATTTAAATCATCTGAATTATTCAATTTTGTTAATTAAATTACCTTTAAAACCATTTTCTGTTACAGCTATTTCGGGCTTTACAAGGTCTTTCTGAGGAGGCCACATTTTCCTACTTAAGCCTTGCTGCCGAAGAGGGGTTGGAAAAAACAGCTGGAACTGTTGACAGGATTAAGGCTCGAAAAAGCCTACAGACATTTTTATGTCAGACAGTAAAAATAAACACTTGGGAAGAGGCTTACAAAACATACCCTGAGGTGTCAAGTAAAATTGAAGAACTAGTTGGTAAGAACATAACTATTTTTAAATACAGGAATCATATGTTCAGTCAAACCTGTTTTAAATAATCATGATCTTCCAAGGGAGAGCAAACATCTGGTGATATTGTACTGTAAGTGGTCTTTATATTTATGGGTTTATTTCAGATAAAATACACTACAATGGGTATCTTGATTAAAGCATTTTTACACATGATATTACATACATAAGGTGGTGGCCATTGCAGGTTTGACTGTACATACATCAACAACAATGTATAGTTTATATTCTAAATAAGAAAATTCTATTTTTTTGTAAGAACTATACATCAAAGTAACTTATATAACAAGTAATGTATATAGATTAATGCATGGCCTTTTCCATATCAGCCTGGGTATCATCCTGAGACCTCCATATCAGCCCGAGACGGAGTCGAGATGTTGATATGGGTCTCGGGATGATACCCAGGCTGATATGGAAAAGGCCATGTATTAATCGCTTAATCATATACTTCCGACAATAGTTTTATGTAAGGCAAATAAACAAATGCAATAACTAAAACAGCCAAAAACTTTATCAAGAAGTTAAATTATTAATCAAATATACTATAATTGTCCAACAACAGCATCACTACCTCCATATATATTTATGGTAGCATTTTCCAAAGAGGCATTTTGATACATTGAAAATTTTAAAGAGTTTTATGATCATTATTACTCCATGTTTGTTGTACTATAAAATGTTTTATAATTGTCGATGGCATTTGCATGATTTGTTAGCAAGTACTAAACTATCTCCACAAAAGTGCCCGTAAATTTTGACGTCATAAAAAATATCTGACGTCACAATGGAAAAGTAAACAACCGATACCGAAAACACTGAAAGTAACTTGCACGAGAGGCATTATTATGGGTTTTGATATTCATATCATAATAAAAAATTTGACGTTTGGATTGAATTAAGAAACTGTACTCAAACTAAATGTTGCATCAAGAAAAAGAAAAACAGCTAAATATAGAACAGTAGATAGTTTCATTTTTGATACTGACTGTATCATGTGGAATATCTAGACGAGCCAGTCATTATCAAAAACGAAACTACCTATTATTCTGTTTATCGGTAATTATGACGTCACACAATGTATTGCCTGATATTTTCAGTGATACAGCCAGTAAGTTGATACTTGAATATATTAGGCAGTAAGATCAAAGAGAAAATATACGAATTACTGATAATTTTATTTCTTGCGCATTCATCACACATTTAAATCTGTTATAGTTAAGTTGAGTCCTTACAATTAACTAAAAGTAAAAAACACAATATGATGTAAAAGATTTGTATTTTCAGCTTGTCTATTGTCAACAAATTATACTCTGCCTACCTATTGTAAGCAAACATCATAAGCAAGCAAGTTGATCAAAGTTTTGTTTTACATGCTTTTATGGAAGAGCTGTAAATAAGATCTAGACATTGGTTTTGAACAAATGAGTTAGATACTTATCTTTTATTTCAGAAAAAAAAATCAGACGCAAATTTGTACCAGAAGTTTTTACTGCCTACTGTAACTCACTGACAACAATACCAGTGACAGTGTGTAACAATGGTGAAGAGTCACAAGTTTCTGCTCCAGAACAGGTCGACATAGATGAAGCAGCAGCAGCTGATACACAACCACCTGCTCCTGAATCCTCAACTCAAAATTTTCAGATTGATATTTTTATTAAAAGTAAGGGAAAGGAAATTGTAATTACTGAGGAAGCACAGAGAGTTATTGATTTTCATAAATCTATTTTAGATAAAGCTCTTACAAAAGTACTTCCTTTGGAAGAGTAAAATAATTAAATATTAATGTAATTTATAATTCACTTCTAAACAATTTTCTAAAAGCTTCATTATATTGTCCTCAATTATATACACTGTAGTGTAATAGATTAAAAAAATAATCTGAAAATAAATATCATTTTCTTTGTAAAAATAGAATAATCAATTAAGATTAAGCAAGGACTACACTAGTAGATAGGAGTTGACAAACTTATTTTGAAATGTAATTTTGAGTGGGTCAACAGTGGAAATCATATGAAATTTTTTACATTGTCCCACAAAATTTAAAAAAAAAATTACTTTGACTTAAATGTCAGATAAAAACGGACAAAAAATTTACATTTATTCACAATATCCTGCTCCTGAATATGCTAATAGAGATGACTCAGAAGCTGAGACATAACCTGCTCCTGAACCTTCAACTCAAAACTTGATATTGATATTAAAACTAAGGGAAAGGAAATTGTAATTACTGAGGAAGCCCACAGAGTTGTTGATTTTCATAAATCTATTCTAGATAAAGCTCTTACAAAAGAACTGGGTTTGAAAAGTAAAATAAACCTTTAATGTAATTTATAAGTCAAAACTAAGGGACAGGAAATTATAACTACTGAGGAGGCCCACAGAGTTGTTGATTTTCATAAATCTATTCTAGATAAAGCTCTTACAAAAGAACTGGGTTTGAAAAGTAAAATAAACCTTTAATGTAATTTATAAGTCAAAACTAAGGGACAGGAAATTATAACTACTGAGGAGGCCCACAGAGTTGTTGATTTTCATAAATCTATTCTAGATAAAGCTCTAACAAAAGAACTGGGTTTGAAAAATGAAATAAACCTTTAATTCAATTTATAAAGTCAAAACTAAGGGAAAGGAAATTGTAATTACTGAGGAAGCCCACAGAGTTATTGGTTTTCTTAAATCTATTCTAGATAAAGCTCTTACAAAGATATTTACTTTGACTTAAGGTGGTACCTAATACTACAGGGAGATAACTTTGTAAAATCAGCAGAACGTTTTAATGACGTTGTGTTGTTAAGGGAATATTAAGCATCTCAATGATCAAAATAAGTGTTTGTCAAACTGCTATATAACCAGTGTAATTTTTCTGATTAAACAGATGGTTCAAATTATTTGAATTTTTTATATTTTTGTTAAAGGGTCAAAGTAAATACTGTGTCAAAATTTTATGAAAATTAAACGAGCCAAATTAATTTTAGTGAAAGTGTTGGGTATACCACCTTAAATGTCAGATAAAAATGTTCAAAAAATATACATTCATTCACAATGTCCTGCTCATGAAAATGCTAATAGACATGACTGATCATGAAACTTCAACTCAAAATTTTGATATTGATATAAAATCTAAGGGAAAGGAAATTGTAATTACTGAGGAAGCCCACAGAGTTGTTGATTTTCATAAATCTATTCTAGATAAAGCTCTTACAAAAGAAATGGGTTTGGATGGGTAAAATAAACCTTTAATGCAATTTATAAATCAAAACTAAGGGAAAGGAAATTGTAATTACTGAGAAAGCCCAGAGAGTTAATGATTTTCATAAATCTATTCCAGATAAAGGTCTTACAATAGTATTGGCTTTGAAAAGTAAAATAAACCTTTAATGTAATTTATAAATCAAAACTAAGGGAAAGGAAATTGTAATTACTGAGAAAGCCCAGAGAGTTATTGATTTTCATAAATCTATTCCAGATAAAGGTCTTACAATAGTATTGGCTTTGAAAAGTTAAATAAACCTTTAATGTATTTATAAATCAAAACTAAGGGAAAGGAAATTGTAATTACTGAGGAAGCCCACAGAGTTAATGATTTTCATAAATCTATTCTAGATAAAGCCCTTACAACATGTACAAAAGACAAAAATATTTACTTTGACTTAAATGTCAGATACAAATGTTCCAAAAATATACATTTATTCACAATGTCTTGCTCATGAAAATGCTAATAGACATGACTCGGAAGCTAAGACACAACCACCTGCTCCTGAACCTTCAACTCAAAATCTGTTGTAGATAAAGCTCTTACAAAAGACAAAAATATTTAGACTTAAAAGTCAGATAAAAATATACATTCACAATGTCCTGCTCCAGAAAATGCTAATAGAGATGACTCGGAAGCCGAGACTCAACCACCTGCTCATAAAACTTCAACTCAAAATTATGATATTGATATTAAAACTAAGGGAAAGGAAATTGTAATTACTGAGGAAGCCCACAGAGTTGTTGATTTTCATAAATCTATTCTAGATAAAGCTCTAACAAAAGAAATGGGTTTGGATGGGTAAAATAAACCTTTAAAGTAATTTAATTATAAATCAAAACTAAGGGAAAGGAAATTGTAATTACTGAGAAAGCCCACAGAGTTGTTGATTTTCATAAATCTATTCTAGATAAAGCTCTAACAAAAGAAATGGGTTTGGATGGGTAAAATAAACCTTTAATGCAATTTATAAATCAAAACTAAGGGAAAGGAAATTGTAATTACTGAGAAAGCCCTGAGAATTATTGATTTTCATAAATCTATTCCAGATAAAGGTCTTACAATAGTATTGGCTTTGAAAAGTTAAATAAACCTTTAATGTATTTATAAATCAAAACTAAGGGAAAGGAAATTGTAATTACTGAGAAAGCCCACAGAGTTGTTGATTTTCATAAATCTATTCTAGATAAAGCTCCTCAAAATTTTGATATTGATATAAAAACTAAGGGACAGGAAATTGTAATTACTGATGAAGCCCAGAGAGATATTGATTTTCATAAATCTATTCTAGATAAAGCTCTTACAAAATAAATGGCTTGGATCGACAGTGGAAATCACGTAAAATTTTTGCTATTATCCAACAAAAAAAATATTTTATTCAATGGACTTAAAAGACAAAAATGTACAAATTAGCAATACTGTAAATAAACATTTATTCTGGTATAACTTGTATTAAGCTGATTTTTTTTAAAGAGTTAGGTATCTGTAGTCTTATTTTATAACATTTCTTTATAGTATTAGATTTTTTCATGCATTTTTTGGAAATTATTAATTTTGTCCAAATGAATGTCTCAACTTTAGCAATGCTTCATA
>NW_027267550.1:0-32217 GCF_963676685.1 Mytilus edulis | reverse complement strand
CCGCCAACAGCATGAACAGTGGAACTTATTTTAAGACTACTGACGTAGTTGACTACGTATTGACGACAAACAATATTCCTACGACTTTTGCCATTTGGGAAATCTTAACTACTTGTCTTTAGAAATTTTCGGCGATGAAACATTTCATACAATTGTTCTTTGACAGCTTAGCCAAAATCTCAGGGGATAATAAAGTACATAAAGATTCCTAATGTGCCCTACTTCCTATGTGCAACTTCAAAACTTTTGGATAAATCGACGATCATTTAAGGTTTTTCTGATCATATTTTTTGTAACCAAGAATTAAAAGTATGAAAAAACTGTCCAATTAGTTATGAATTACATAACATCCAGCTAGATAATAACAATGGCACATACTTCAGCATTTATTGGGTAGAACACAAATCTAGGGTGCTCGCATAAGGCAGCTTAACTGCCTAAAAAAGCACAGTACTAAAAGATGAAATATATGGGTCAAATGAAATACCTATGTATAATGAATCACAATATCAGAGTAGGCCGGTGTGTTCGAATAGCTATTTGGTTCTTCGTCCAATAAAATTTAAGTATGATGTGTACAATCTGAAGCCCCGCCTATCTTAATTGCTATGCTTGAGCAAACATTGATACAAGCAAAGCAAGCAAGCCAAACAAAGATTTGTCTTGCTAGCATTAATGTAATAGCTGTAAAATAAATAAATAAGTTAAGTGGTTGATTGACCAACCTTTCATATCGTAAAATAAGGAAAACATAAGGTTCAAAGGAAAAGAAGAAGTAAGATAAATAATTCAATAGATATGCAATTAAGGTATGTAGATTTTTTCAGCACAAGTCAGGACAAGGTACAGTTTTGACATGAAAAAACTGCCACTTTATTTGAACTTAAGACAAAGTACCCACAAATGCATGAAATTGCAAAATTTAACATAAAAAGCAATGGGCTATGAATAAGTGGTTTTATACCTGAAGGAGGTGCAACCCAACACCACAAAAACCATCTACATTGTTTAAAATTAAATGTTAACCTGAATGTCTTTTGTTTTTTTAGGCTAAATGTTGTTTGTCATATCAAAATATTCCTCCCTTAAAATATCAAACTTTTTTCTATTTTGATTACAATAAAGGTAGTGCAAGGACATTTCATTACTTTTATATTTCAATGTCATTGATTGTCATTATACCTTGATAACTTTGATCACTGTGTCACAAATCAAAGCCATAAATCCTGGATCAGTTCTACAATGGTTAACTAATGCTGACCTTGATAAATGTACTCCACTTTTCTGTGGAAAGAAAATAATAATTATGTCTATAATGGAAAGATCCGTTAAGATATGAGCCATAGAAGTGATTAGAACTAAAAGTACTGCACGTTTTCTTCAAATGATACTCCTGTTCCTGCCGAAAATACTTTTGTTTTTAATATACAGATCTTCATATGATATACAACTTAGTTTTGTGTAGAGAATTATTAATATCTGGTGGACATGTAAGAAGCACTTGTGTTTGTTCTATTACCTCCCCTTATTTTTGGAGTATATTTTTGTTACATATCATACTTGTGTTCGTCTCTTTTGTGTTCTGTTGGCATAATGACATTGTAAAGGCAACAGGAAAGTATTGACGGTCAAAATAACAAGCGTCAAATTACTGTTCACCTGCTACTTTATCATAAAGAGATGAAACAAACTCATACAATGTTTTCTTCCAAGAATTTAGAAATTTGTAAAATAGTAAACGAAAAGCCATTCTAGTATTTTTATGTATTGATATCTCCACTAACATTATAATGAATTTACATTTAATCAAAATCCTACCTGAATCTCTTCCAGCCAATCCCATTTGGTAGCTAGCTTTGAATTCAGTTTGAGAAGTTGAACCACACGTACAAATATTTTACTCTCGCTGTACGGTAACATACATAACATCAAACTGTCTACATTGTACTGGTGAATATGGTACCTGATTACAATAAAAAGAGAAACAACATCAAACTATTTACATTGTATATGATTTCTGTTTGCAGAAACAACAAAAAGTTATGTTATAGAATAGAGAATGGAAGCAGGGAATATGCTTCAGACAACAAACGGGCCAACAAGCAAAGAAATAGCCCAAGCCCAAGGCCACCAAGTCTGCACCAGGAAGTGGGCTTCAGCTGGACCTTTAACATTAATGTGTACTAGTTCAGAGAAATGGATGCCACACTAAACAGTTTTGACAATTTTAAAATATTCATACTGATTAAATGAAAATGATGTAATGTACAAATGTAATGTAGCTAACTTTTCTAAACAATGTTTTCAACCACACTAAATGGAAAATGTATCAAATATTTGTGTTTTTCTTTAATTCTGAATTTAAAAAAAGTTTAAATCCATTATTAATTAAGAAATAATACCTGTATATTAGCCATTCTAATGCTTTATGCGCTGGCTTGAGAAGACAGTATGGAGATAAACGATACAGAAATCTATCGATTGTTTCGTCAAGCTTGTCATTGACTTCCTTAGTCTGTACACTTCTTTCAAAACCTTAACGCGGAGTTGGCGAACAGATTTTCCTCAAATTCTTCAAAACTCTCATCAATAGTTTCTAATTCTTCAAGTCCATTAGTTCCTATAAATAAATAATTTTACCTGATATAGATGAATAAATAAACAGATGTGGGGTGAACATCAATTAGACAGGGACCCAGTATAAATATAACCAAGACATCTAGAGGGCAAAATTTCATCTTCCGCAATAGACTGAATAGAGAGGTGTAAACACAATAATATGTCAAGCTCCAATTTATTCTAAGCTAAAAGCAGATGTGTCTAAATCAAACGGAAACTTTCAAAGATCTGTTGTTAAAATCAAATTCTACAAATAACAATTTACTTGAGACCTTCATTAATGAGGTTCCTGATTTTTGTTCAATTATAAGAATATGTAGCAGAGTTAATGTTATCTGGTTATATTTCCAATTGTATAGTTACATGTAGTTCTATCAGAATTTGTCCTAAAGAAACAGCTCTTACCACCCAAAATTTGGATTCAAATATTTTATTTTGTCATTTGGTAAAAACTATTGGAAACGTTTTTTAAAATAGATCTGTGAAATCTTGGTAAGTCTTGATCAAATATGAATTATAGGCAAAAATTGTTACTCTGGTGCAGTTCCTTCAGTTTATCTTGGTTATTTTCTGAGGTTTTGTCTTCTCAATCTTATCTGTATAGTGTATCTGTTCTACTAAAGATGCTTACTGTTACTCCAAATAAAATTAATTGCCAGTCTGAACCTATGATAATGTTTTGTAAAAGTGACAACTTTGATATAATCATAATTGGTTACATACAAATTGTGACTTTGATCATGTTGATGGAGAGCTGTCTCATTGGCACTCATACCACATCGTATATCTAATAAATTCACTATCACTAGTTTCATTATTTTTATCTTTACCCTCATGCAATTACCAAATGGATTTTCTTATCATTTTATAAAAATATTCATAAATCTATATTTTCATAACACTTCTTACCAAAGATTAATGGAAAACATGCACTTTCCTTATTCCTAATAGATGTTAAAAGGCAATGCATATATATACCTAGACCAAAAAACGTTTCTTTGTCTAGCCCAGCAGCTTCTTTTGGATCAAATAACAATGATTTCTTTCTTTATCTTCACCAAACACAGTCTGTGTATGTGGTACAGCAAGCCTTTCTAATTGCTTTGCTAAAGATGTCATCTTCAAGGCTAGAAATATTACAACACATAAAAGTCTAAATACATACATCTTCCTTAAATAGACTTACTGTAGGGTATACATTTTTAAGCAGCTTTTTTTTGTCAAAATTTTAAAACACAATGTAGTCACCTTCCTGATAAATGTGCAGGTTTTATTGAATTGTGTTTAAGATTTTACAATGTATGTTGCAAAAAGAGAGGTTTTAGAGCATGAAAACTGGTTTAATGGCACATAATTTGTGATATATCTGAATGTGTGCTGTTTGTCAATCCTTTGAAAAAGTAAAATGATTTATCAAATCATGCAGTAGTTTAAAATTTTAAAATTGGTGAAATACAAAATTGGAAATCTTATGCTTATTAATACAGTCTACTTTTCTGTCGATCTATTAATTCTGCATGAGGGTCCCTTCATGAGGAATAACGGTAAAAGTTCTTACCATATGACGTTAACGGTAATCTTTGGTGTATGACGATAAAATGTACACTTTCTTTAGATGATAAAAACATCGACTGATTTTGACAAATCACTGTAAAATTTTAACCAATTTGACAATAACAGTAGCCGAAATGACTGTTTGACGTCTGACGTTAAGGGCATTATTACCATCCTGCATGATTGGGTAGTTTTGACAACTTGTAATAATTTTGTAAATTTGTTTATCACAGAAATAATTATTTAAAACTGAGTTGAGAATCTCCTAAAATGATGTATACCTGAAATTCCTGGATTCTTATATTCTGGGACTACTGGTAGTCCAAATAATTAAGTCTTTCCACTTTTCTGTGGAAAGACTTATTGTTTTTGTTCTGATTATTATTATTATTATTAGGTCTTTCCACTTTTCTGTGGAAAGTCCTATTGTATTTGTTCTGATTATTAAGTCTTTCCACTTTTCTGTGGAAAGACTTATTGTATTTGTTCTGATTATTAGGTCTTTCCACTTTTCTGTGAAAGACCTATTGTTTTTCTTCTGATTATTTTTTTTTTTTTTTCTTCCGCCTAATTTTGTTCTTGCGATAAACATTTGTTTCGCAATATGTCGCTTAGATATTTGGTATATGATATCGAACAGTTTATGCGCTTTTGAAATTTACCCTGCGTAAACGAATACTTTTCTTTGTAGGAGTTATCTCCCCAAACACTGTTTTCCTTGTTAGCGCATCTCCTTCGCAACCGTAAAAGATTATGACAAATTTATTTTACAAAATTGCTCGTTATATCCTTCGCATGATTTGTCCTATTTTGACCGAAGCGATATGACCGCTCCATATGAGAGTTATTTCCCCTTATGCATCTGATATGAATGATATGAATTTCTATCTTATAAATCATAAGTGATAGAGACCTAGGATCTTTTGATTTGAGGTCCTTGGTCCCAAAAAATGAAAATTAGGTCAAGGTCAAAGGTCAAGGTCATATTCTAATATTTGAATTTGGCTTATTTTCACTTATATCCAAAGACTGTATAAGATATCAACAAATTATTTTTACTAAATTGTTAGTTGCGACATGTCGTAAGATGTAAATTTTGATTGCAAGCGTACGTTGAATGTAAAAGGGAGTTTTCTCCCCTCTTGTATTTAAAAATACGCGTTTGGTGATATAACTCATTAACTAAATATAATAAAGACCTATGGTCTTTTGATTTGAGGTCCTTGGTTTATGACCTTGAAATTGATCTCAAGGTCATAGCTTAATTTGACGTTCTAGATTTTGACCTTTGCTTTTATTCTATATGTATACATGATAAAGATATACAACTTTTAGAAAAAGGTATCAAACCATTTAACCTTGTAAAAAACAACCGGAAGTGACCTTTTGTAAACCGGAAATAGCTATTTTTTGTACTTTATTAATATAAAAGTATATAGAACCAGATATTTTTGGAATCAGTGTCAAGTAAATATTCAAATATAATCGAAAGTAACATTTTTCAAACCGGAAGTAACAAATTATCTCCCTTATTTAAAAAAAATGTATGGAAACAATATATTTTTGGAATCAGCTTACTAGGAGCTATCATTTGACGATTGAAATGACATTTCAAACTTAGTTTCACAACTTTTCATATCAAAATACATTGTTTTGATGGAAAGACCTTCAATTGTTCTCTGAACAATTGGTTTTTAATTATTATTATTTTTTTTTTCCGCCACATTCTGAAATTTTTGTTTCGCAATATGTCGCTTAGATATTTTGTATATTGTATCGTATAGTTTATACGGTTTTAAATCTCACCCTGCTAAGACGAACAATTTTCTTTGTAAGAGTTATCTCCCTATTCACTGTTTATCATTTGTGTGCATCTCCTTCGTAACAAAAAAGGATATCGACAAAATTCTTTTTCTTAATTGTTCGTTACATCCTTAGGAATTTTTGGCTAATTTGGATCGAAGCGATTTGATGAAATTTTATAGGAGTTATATACCTTTAAACAATAAATTTGTCGGAATGTTTTTTTAACTTATAAATCATTAACCGTACAACCCTGGAATGTTTTTATATGAGTCCCCTAGGTACTAACTTAGAAAATGAGGTCAAGGTCAAAGGTCAAGGTCAAGTTCTCAATTGTGACTTTTGCTTGTTTTCGCATTTTCTCTGACACTTTGAAAGATACATATAAAAGAACAAGTGCAAAATGTCTGCTTTATTGTAATGAAGATATGCTATATTTAGACTTATACAATTTAATGGCATCTTATAGGAGTTGGTGCCCCTTAAAGGTCTTGATATGAGGTTATTTCATTATAACTTCAACTAAGTTCATTCTAAAGGCATTTGACCTTGTACAAAAGGTTAGGTGACAAATGACCTTGAAAAATGACTACCGGAAGTGACCTTGAGAAAACCGGTAGTAGCCTTTTTCGCAATTTTCTCATATCAAAATACTCAGAATCCATGAATTTCGTCATATAGATACATAAACTGATTACTGAAGACTAAAAATGACTTCCAACAAACGGAAGTGGCCAATTATCTCCCATTCTACATACAAAAGTATATAGAAACTATTTATTTTTGGAATCAGTGTGAAAGAAGCTTTCATATGAGACCGGAAGTGACATTCATTTCACCGAAAATAGCATATTACCTCCCTTATATCACTCAAAAATATAATTAAACCATTATTTATCGCATCAGAATGAATCTCCTTATCAAAATTTCTTTGATGTGGAAAGACTTTCAATTGTTCTCTGAACAATTGGTTTTTAATTATTATTATTATTATTATTTTTTTTTTTTTTTTCTTCCGCAAAATTTTTTTCTTGCGATAAATGTTTGTTTCGCAATATGTCGCTTAGATATTTCTCATATGGTATCGTATAGTTTATGCGCTTTTAAATTTCACCCTGCTAAGCCGAACCATTTTCTTTGTGAGAGTGATCTCCCTATTCACTGTTTATCATGTGTGTGCATCTCCTTCGTAACAAAAAAAGATAGCGCCAAAATTCTTTTCACAAATTGTTCGTTACATCCTCAGTAATTTTTGGCGTATTTGGATCGAAGCGATTCGATGAAATTTTATAGGAGTTATCTACCTTTACGGAATAAATTTGTCGCTATATTTTTTTAACTCATAAACCGTTAACCGTATAACCCTGGAATGTTTTTATTTGAGTCCCCTGATTCCTAACTAAGAAAATTAGGTCAAGGTCAAAGGTCAAGGTCATATTTTAGATTTTCATATGTCTTTGATTTCCCTATAATTCTTGAATGGTTATAGATACAGAAAATTTAAGCAGTGAAAAATGTTGAGTACTTCAAGGGGCAACTTTGTTACTTTATGATTGTATTGGTTTTACCATTATGTAAGGGACATAACCCCCATTGATGGTTTATAAAAAGCCATTATTAGGCAAAACTCTTAAACAAAAGGTCCTTGACCCATAGGGTCTTTTGCAATGACATTGTGAAGCAATGACCTTGACAAAGGTCACAAGGTCAAAGGTCAAGGTCATGTACATATGTGATTTGGGGCACTACTTGAAGAATATAATGTGTGTTTGCCAACCAACCAATCAATCAATCAATCATGATCATGATCAATCAACCAATAATGATCATGATCATGATCAATCAATCAATCATGTTTCCGTCTCATGTGTTTATTATAGGGTTCAAGATATTCTTTGTTTCTTTTTCGCTGTTTCAATTGACCCTATCCATCGTGTTTAACCAACCAACCAACCAACCAACCAACCAACCAACTAATCAATCAATCAATCAATCAATCAACCAATCAATCAATCAATCAATCAATCATGATCATGATCAACCAATCATGTTTCCGTCTCATGTGTTTAATATAGGGTCCAAGATCTTCTTTGTGTCTTATTCCGTGTTTCAATTGACCCTATCCATCGTGTTTAACCAACCAACCAACTCACCAACTAATCAATCAACTAATCAATTAATCAATCAATCAATCAATCAATCAATCAATCTGTATGACTGTTTATTCATGAGTTTATTGAAGGAGCAAACTCTTATTTATTCAAGAAAAAATGAAATTTAATATTGTTCTTACGTCACTTCTGAAAAAAAAATCCACATGTTCTCTGAAACTACAAGTACAATCGACCTCAAAATTTGCAGTCAGCAGGGCATACATGTACTAAAAGTTTATAAAAAAACTTGGTGCAGATATCTTTCCCAGCTTTTCCTAGAGAAAAGAAATGGCAATGCCGTAAAAATCGCTTGCTAGGTCCGTAAATCTCAGTAAAAACCTACAATAAAATGTCCGCTCTGAGATTGAAATACTAATCTGTGTTACAAACAGGTGCTGAAAAATGTACATTATCAGAAAATAATCAATAAATGTGTTTTAAAGTTACACCGGATCAATTAAATCCAAAACATGCACTGCTTGTGAACTGTCATCAAAATGTCAATTTCCTACAATGACAAAAGAAATTACATTGTGTGCGTTCCATCTCTAAACATGTTGTCTGTTTAACGTCCCGACCTAAAGAGAAATAAAAAGACTAAGTTTTCGTTATTATAAACCCAAGTCACGTGATGTCTCCTAAATCTGGCGCGCGCGCTGTACCTAAAATAAAATAAAAACTTTCCAAACTAAACATGAAACTTCTCCGGTAACAATAATATAGACCCCATACAGAAACAAACAAACAAACAAACAATCAAACAAACAAACAAACAACCCCCCCCCCACCCCAATTCAATTAATTTTAAAGGGGGGAAAGACCGCCTACAATTGCTTTTTTAAAGCAATTGATTTATATTGTAAAAAACCTTTTTAACCATTCTGTTCCGTTAATAAAAAAAAAAAAAAAAAATTCCCGAGACCCCCTTTTGTCCCCCCCCTTTTTTTTTTTAACCCTCCACTTACAACTGCATGTAGGTTGTGTGCTATCTATTCTATCAACGTAAAACGAACGACAACTCCAGTTTTTTCCATATTATTAGGTCTTTCCACTTTTCTGTGGAAAGTCCTATTGTATTTGTTCTGATTATTATTATTAAGTCTTTTCACTTTTTTGTGAAAAGACTTATTGTATTTCTTCTGATTATTATTATTATTTTTTTTTTCCGCCACATTCTGAAATTTTTGTTTCGCAATATGTCGCTTAGATATTTTGTATATTGTATTGTATAGTTTATACGGTTTTAAATCTCACCCTGTGAAGACGAACAATTTTCTTTGTAAGAGTTATCTCCCTATTTACTGTTTATCATTTGTGTGCATCTCCGTCGTAACAAAAAAAGATATCGACAAAATTCCTTTTACAAATTGTTCGTTACATCCTTAGGAATTTTTGGCTAATTTGGATCGAAGCGATTTGATGAAATTTTATAGGAGTTATCTACCTTTACAAAATAAATTTGTCGGAATGTATTTTTAACTTATAAACCATTAACCGTACAACCCTGGAATGTTTTTATATGAGTCCCCTAGGTACTAACTTAGAAAATAAGGTCAAGGTCAAAGGTCAAGGTCAAGTTCTCAATTGTGACTTTTGCTTGTTTTTGCATTTTCTCTGACACTTTGAAAGATACATATAAAAGAACAAGTGCAAAATGTCTGCTTTATTGAAATGAAGATATGCTACATTTAGACTTATACAATATAATGGCATCTTATAGGAGTTGGTGCCCCTGAAATGTCTTGATATGAGGTTATTTCATTATAACTTCAACTAAGTTCATTATAAAGGCATTTGACCTTGTACAAAAGGTTAGGTGACAAATGACCTTGAAAAATGACTACCGGAAGTGACCTTGAGAAAACCGGAAGTAGCCTTTTTTGCAATTTTCTCATATCAAAATACTCAGAATCCTTGTATTTTGTCATATAGATACATAAACTCATTACTGAAGACTAAAAATGACTTCCAACAAACCGGAAGTGGCCAATTATCTCCCCTTCTACATACAAAAGTATATAGAAACTATATATTTTTGGAATCAGTGTGAAAGAAGCTTTCATATGAGTGGAAGTGACATTCATTTCACCGGAAGTAGAATAGTATCTCTCTTATATCACTCAAAAATATAATCAAACCATTCATTTATCGCATCAGTATGAAGAATCTATCTTATCAAAATTTCTTTGATGTGGAAAGACTTTCAATTGTTCTCTGAACAATTGGTTTTTAATTATTATTATTATTATTTTTTTTTTTTTCTTCCGCCAAATTTTTTTCTTGCGATAAATGTTTGTTTCGCAATATGTCGCTTAGATATTTCTCATATGGTATCGTATAGTTTATGCGCTTTTAAATTTCACCCTGCTAAGGCGAACCATTTTCTATGTAAGAGTTATCTCCCATTTCACTGTTTATCCTCTGTGTGCATCTCCTCCGTAACAAAAAAAGATAGCGACAAAATTCTTTTTACAACTTGTTTGTTACATCCTCAGTAATTTTTGGCGTATTTGGATCGAAGCGATTCGATGAAATTTTATAGGAGTTATCTACCTTTACAAAATAAATTTGTCGGTAAGTTTATTTAACTCATAAACAGTTAACCGTATAACCCTGGAATGTTTTTATTTGAGTCCCCTAGGTCCTAACTTAGAAAATGAGGTCAAGGTCAAAGGTCAAGGTCAAGTTCTCAATTGTGACTTTTGCTTGTTTTTGCATTTTCTCCGACACTTTGAGAGATACATATAAAAGAACAAGTTCAAAATATCAGCTTTATTGTAATGAAGATATGCTACATTTAGTCTTATACAATTAAATGGCATCTTATAGGAGTTGGTGCCCCTGAAATGTCTTGATATGAAGTTATTTGATTATAACTTCAATTAAGTTCATTATAAAGACATTTGACCTTATACAAAAAGTTAAGTGACAAATGACCTTGAAAAATGACTACCGGAAGTGACCTTTAGGAAACCAGAAGTAGCTATTTTTGCAATTTTTTCACATAAAAGTACTCAGAATCCATATTATTTGTCATATAGATACATGAACAGATTACTGAAGACTAAAAATAACTTCCAACAAACCGGAAGTGGCCAATTATCTCCCATTCTACATACAAAAGTATAGAGAAACTATATTTTTGGAATCAGTGTGAAAGAAGCTATCATATGAGACCGGATGTGACATTCATTTCACCGGAAGTAGCATATTATTTCCCTTATATCACTCAAAAAGATAATTAAACCATCATTTTTCGCATCAGTATAAAGAAACTACCTTCTTATCCAAATTACTTTGGTGTGGAAAGACTTTCAATTGTTCTCTGAACAATTGGTTTTTAATTATTATTATTATTTTTTTCTTCCGCCAAATTTTGTTCTTGCGCAAAATGTTTGTTTCGCAATATGTCGCTTAGATATTTCTCATATGGTATCGTATAGTTTATGCGCTTTTAAATTTCACCCTGCTAAGGCGAACCATTTTCTATGTAAGAGTTATCTCCCCTTTCACTGTTTATCCTCTGTGTGCATCTCCTTCGTAACAAAATAAGAAAGCGACAAAATTCTTTTTCCAAACTGTTCGTTACATCCTCAGAAATTTTTGGCGTATTTGGATCGAAGCGATTTGATGAAATTTTATAGGAGTTATCTACCTTTACGGAATAAATTTGTCGGTATGTTTTTTAAAGTCCTAAACCGTTAACCGTATAACCCTGGAATGTTTTTATTTGAGTCCCCTGGGTCCTAACTTAGAAAATTAGGTCAAGGTCAAAGGTCAAGGTCATATTTTAGATTTTTATAAGTTTTTCATTTCCCTATAATTCTTGAACGGTTATAGATACAAAAAAATTAAGCAGTGAAAAATGCTTGGTACTTTAAGGGGCAACTTTTTTACATTATGACTATATTGATTTTACCATCATATAAGGGACATTACTCCCATCGATGGTTTTTAAAAAGCCATTTTTAGGCAAAACTCTTAAACAAAAGGTCCTTGACCCATAGGGTCTTTTGCAATGACCTTGTGGAGCAATGACCTTGACGAAGGTCACAAGGTCAAAGGTCAAGGTCATCAAATCATGTGGTTTTGGCACTATTTAAACAGTTTTATGAGTGTTTGAATTTCAACCAACCAACCAACCAACCAACCAATCAATCAATCAATCAATCAATCAATCAATCAATCAATCAATCAATCAATCAATCAATCAATGTTTCCGTTTCATGTGTTTGATACGGGATTCAAGGTTTCTTTTTTTCCGCTTGTTTTAATTGAGCCTATCAAACGTGTTTAACCAACATGTTTAACCAACATGTTTAACCAACGTGTTTAACCAACCAACCAACCAACCAACCAACCAAACAACCAACCAACCAACCAACCAACCAATCAATCAATCAATCAATGCATGTTTCCGTTTCATGTGTTAAATTTGGGATCCAAGATGTTTTTTTTCGCTCGTTTAAATTGAGCCTATCTAACGTGTTTAACCAGCCAACGTGTTTAACCAACGTGTTTAACCAACGTGTTTAACCAACCAACCAACCAACCAATCAATCAATCAATGCATGTTTCCATTTCATGTGTTAAATACGGGATCCAAGATGTTTTTTTTCCGCTTGTTAAAATTGAGCCTATCAAACGTGTTTAAACTACGTGTTTAACCAGCATGTTTAACCAACGTGTTTAATCAACCAACCAACCAACCAATAAATCAATGCATGTTTCCGTTTCATGTGTTAAATACGGGATCCAAGATGGTTTTTTTTCGCTTGTTTAAATTGAGCCTATCAAACGTGTTTAACCAGCCAACGTGTTTAACCAACGTGTTTAACCAACATGTTTAACCAACGTGTTTAACCAACCAACCAACCAATCAACCAATCAATGCATGTTTCCGTTTCATTTGTTAAATACGGGATCCAAGATGTTTTTTTTCGCTTGTTTAAATTGAGCCTTTCCAACGTGTTTAACCAGCCAACGTGTTTAACCAACGTATTCAATCAACATGTTTAACTAACGTGTTTAACCAACCAACCAACCAATCAATCACTTAATGTATGTTTCCGTGTCATGCGTTTAATACGGGATGCAAGGTCTCTTGAGGTTTTTTTCCCTTGTTCTAAGTGACCCTATCAAACGTGTTTAATCAACCAACCAACAAACCAACCAACCAACCAATCAATCAACCAACTAATCAATCAATCAATATGTATGACTGTTTCTTTATGACAGTATATTGAAGGAACAAACTCTCAATTATTCAAGAAAATTTTTATTTTATTATTGTTCTTACGTCTCTTCTGAAAAAAAAATCCACATATTCTCTGAAACTACAAGTCCAATCGACCTGAAAATTTACTGTCAGCAGGGCATACATGTATTGAAGGTTCATAAAAAAACTGGTTGCAGATATCTCTCAAGACTTTTCCTAGAAAAAAGAAATGGCAATGCCGTAAAAATCGCTTGCTAGGTCCGTAAATCTCAGTTAAAACCTACAATAAAATGTCCGCTCCGAGATTGAAATACTAATCTGTGTTACAAACAGGTGCTGAAAAATGGACATTATCAAAAAATAATCATTAAATGTGTTTTAAAGTTACACCGGATCGATTAAATCCAAAACATGCACTGCTGGTGAACTGTGATCAAAATGTCAATTTCCTACAATGACAAAAGAAATTACATTGTGTACATTCCATCTCTAGACATGTTGTCTGTTCAAGGTCCCGACCTAAAAAGAAATTAAAAGACTAAGTTTTTCTTAATATAAACCCGCGTCACGTGATGTCTCCTCAATATTGCGCGCGCGCTGTATCTAAAATAAAAGAAAAACTTTCCAAACTAAACATGAAACTTCTCCGGTAACATAATAATATAGACCCTTTACAAAAACAAACAAACAAACAAATACCCCCCCCCCCCTTTTTTTCCAAATCAATCAATAAAAAAACCCAATTATCCATTCATCAGAGGGGAAAGACTGCCTAACAATTGTTTTCAAAACAATTGCTTTATATTTATGTTTTTTTTTGTTTTGACACCTTCCAGCGGCCGATGTTACTTTGTAAGGCGTCAAAGCAAAACGTATAATAGCCTTTGAAGACGTCATAACTATTTTGACTAGGACTGTTGGGTATTAACCATTATTGATATGATTGTAATTTGTATCTGCATCTTTTTTTTTATATGCTACCAATAGTAAAGGCTTTAGTGACTAAAGGATGTCATTTTAAAGCTCCATGTTTCTGATTTCTTTACATCTTACTTTGCCTTTGGTCCACAAAAACATCTGTGCATCGCATGATTTCAAACTGGTCAAAAAAATTATTGAGTTCATAGCTAGAGGTTTTGGTCCCTTGAGACCTGAATATCTCAACACTGACAAGAATCAAGTCGAGATACAGCTGCACGACTCCCCCTTTTCTGAGTATACTTTATACATTCGTTGTGATTAAAGCAAATGAGTTCGTGAGTATCTCTCAAAATCTTGATTTAAGTCAATATCTCGTTGTTTGTAACTATAATTTTAACAGTAAATGTCCAATACTTACTGTATAGTTGAGTTTACATAGCACGCACGTGTTGTTGTTTTGGTTTAATTAATCGGCAATCTTTTTGTAGCCGAAGTTTCGTATGAAATAGTTTATTATTAAAAGGAGAGTTACTATAATAATGTATATTCCAATTTATTATCATAAAAGTGTATAATTATTTTTAACTATAGTTTTATTCATATATTATCTTTATTCGAAACAAATCATCAAAATAATAATGGCAGAAGACGGAGAAATCGACATCGAAGGAGATTTTGAATTTAAACTAGAGTTAGCATCGTTTTGTCAATATAAAAACACATAAAGCATTGTCCTATAAATTTTTCAAATAATTGCTCAAACCATATTTTTTTTAATTTACATAACATAACTGACAACTGACAAAACTGACATCTTCTTGCGAAAAACAAAATGTGTATAGTCTGTACTTTTTAGAAAATAGCATAATCTAAATTAAGTAAAAGATATTGAAAAGTGCATTTTTTCAATGGCAGCATATTTTGGCAGTTGACTTTTCGCAGTAAACAGATATATAAATGGACGAGTTGCTAAATCAATCCTGTAGGTTGAACTCTCTGGCCTAAAAGAATCGGCATTCTCTAAGCTAGTCCAAATAATTATGACATTTTGAAAGTCTTTCATAATTTATTGCTTTGACCCCTTACAGGGACTTTAAGGCATCAAAGAAAAAAAATATAAAAGCCTTTCGAGACATCATAATTATTCGGATTACCTCCAAGTCCAGTTTATGGTATTCTGTAGGTGTCACTGTTGACACTGGATTGTCTCTATACAAATATGAAATTTTATTTTGATTCGGTTCACATGTAACAATACAAACATAAGCTCTGAAGAGCTTTTTACCGTATATAAATTAACATAAATTCAATATGCAGACAAGATATATAACAGCACAGGCATATTGAAATACATGCAAAGCACTAATAAAATACATATCTAAACAAGCCAAAGCACAACTAAAATTTAGGTACAACTGAAAATTAAGCACAAATAAAAATATAGCACACATGCAAACATTTAAGGCATACTTACATGTTAAAGCAACTTTTAAAATATGAAAAAGCTTATCTACATGCAGGACAACAACAATTTGAACCATTCCAAGACTGTATAAGGCTCTTAAATTAAGAAAAAAATGTTTTCAGTCCTAAAATGGTCAGATAGGCTGTTCGACAGAGTAGTAATTGCAAATTTAAAACTTTTCTTACCAAACTGTGTAGTTTTTACATGTGGTATATCCAGTATATCTCTAAAAGAATATTTACAATCTTTTAAATTTAATAAATCATGTAAGCAGACTATAATAAAAGTAAATATTAAATTCTCGCATGTACAATTTTCACTCTCGTAAACTAACTCACATGTACTTTATTAAAAATTTATGTATGAACGTTATAGTTTCAAACTTGGAAGACCAATAAAGTACATGTTTGTTAACAATTACCCAACTGGCCCTAATTTGAGAACCGATTCTGTCATTTTGTATCCGTCACAAATTTATTTAAAAAAAATAATAACTGAACTTGATGTCAAAAGCGAATATAGGATTGCCAATAAATTAAATCAAATTTGCTCAATGTGGGAATGTTCAGAATCATAAATATGGCAGCTGGTTTAATGAAACTTGCAACTGACTGATGGAATGAAATAAACTCTTTCTTGTCCTCCCCCTTCCCCTATAAAAAAAGAACAATAATCAAGGGAAATAATTCAATCATAAAAAATATGGGTTAACTTGACCCATAAACAACTTGTACCATGGCAAGATGGACCACAGGACTCGAAATCAAGACACAACAGTAAAATTGAATTGAAAAATAAGATAGAAATACTGATGTATTAACAATGTTTTTCTTCAATTGGCGGGGCTTACAGTTTTAATTTGCATAAGGACTCCTACTGTTTATTTGAAGATGTGTGTGATCAGGATGATTCCCATTACAATCATAATTACTGATTTCTTATCACCTATCATCAGATCATAGTCACCAAACTGATAGCCTAAAGAATTGATTTTGTGAAATGGGAAAAATAAAATAGATTAAAATCTACAAATTTATAAAAATTTTAAAAAATCCTACAAAAAGTTTTATCCTGTCCTAAAAAAAAATTCATTTAAAATAAAAGGAATCAAAAGTATATATGAACATTATAGAAGAATAACGACAAATGCATTTTTTTGTAAGCGTCATAGTTACATTATATATTTACAATTGTTTAAATGTGACATTTTTAACATGATTTTATACTTAATTTAACAACAAAATCAACGTGTTTGTCTCATTATTTACATTGTAAACACACATATAAGGTTACATATTTTAACAGAATCAATGTATATGACTACATGTATGACTGGACACTTCATTGATGAATTTATCCTAAACACCTGTCTGTAGATGGACTGGTCTATGATAAGCTTATTTGTTTAACCCTGCTAAGTGAAATAAATCAAGTAATACCAACCCTTTTTTTATGATGTAACCTTAATCAGACATATATTATTTTTTTTGTCAGATAGTAGCTTTTGTTTATGTCTTTTGTTATGCATGTGTTACAATGCATATATTTACAAATGAAATAGTTGAATTTCTGCTGTAATCTGTGGTGTATATTTTCAGGGCAAACGATGTTTACGATACAAATGAACTTCCATCCAAAAGTGCTAATTTGCTACCTGAGTACACTAATCCAGCATGGATGCTTGAACAGGTAAAGAGTATATGACTGCACAAGTTGTTGTATTTAAAAAGTAAAATCACAAAAAAACTGAACTCTGAGGAAAATTCAAAACAGAAAGTTCCTAATCAAATGGCAAAATCAAATGATAAAACACATCAAACAATTGGACAACTGTCATATTCCTGACTTGGTACAGGCATTTTCAAATGTCAATGAATGTAGAAAATGGTAGATTGAACCGGGTTTTATAGCGCTAAACCTCTCACTTGTATGACAGTCACACCAAATTTCATTATATTTACAACGATGCGTAAACAAAACAGACACAATAGCTAAAATTGTCAAAATAGGGGATACCAAACACCTTGACGAAAAATGATTTGGATTGTTTAATTTTCATGAAATTTGACAAAATATTTACTTGGACCCATTGACAAGAGAATAAAAAAAAATAAAAACTTGAATCACACACTTCATCAAAAAAAAATTCATTGGATATACCGGTATACATTGTATCAGTTTGGCTTACACTAATTTTGATCACTGAGAAGCTTAAATAATATTGCCTATAGATAGAAGTAGATTAACACATTCAGCTGGTTTTTACAGAGTTATCTCCCTGTAGTGTTATATTCCATCTTAAAACACTCAAATAAAAATAAAACAACAGACTCAGGAAAGTAAAATTCATGTGTAAACATAAAATATAATTTTTTGATAAATTTGAACTCCCTGCCGACCCTTATGAATTGGATTCAGGTTTTTATTTCATAAGAATAGGAGTACACATCACAGTAAATATGTATTGTCTTGAAATATATCTCTGCAGATCTGGGAATTTCTGAACCAAAGTGAGATATATATAAATTGAGATGAACCTTTTAGTACAAAACATCAGTTGTTTTAACATTTCATGATAGGATAAGGATAATTTAAAAAAGAAAGTTGTAATTCATTGACAATGGTACTTTTTGAAACATTCATAGACAGAGTTTGTAAAGTTTCAAGTAATTTTTCTTCGCACAAATATTATCATATGTTGCACTTAAACAATGAATTAGTTAGTACATGTATTTATAAAAAATTTGTAAGGGTTCCGCGGAACCCAGTGTCTCGCCTATTTTTGCTGTAAATCGCAGACTCAACAACAATGAGGAAAAAAATCAATAAAATATTCCTCTTGTTACTATTTTATGATTGTAAGAAAATCTAAGTCCATTTAAAAGTAAATTACAGAAAAAACGGAGTAATCTTTTTACAAACTTTACTTCTGGATACAATCTTATGATCATAAATAAGCTTCTGTCCAAGTTTGGTACAAATCCAGGATAGTTTAAGAAAGTTATTAAAATTTTAAAAACTTTAAACACAGAGTGAATGTAATGGTTCCCCGCAGAAAATCTAAGTCCATTTAAAAGTAAAATATGGAAAAAATGGATTTATTTATTTACAAAATTTACTTCTGGATACTATCTTATGATCATAAACAAGCTTCTGTCCAAGTTTGGTACAAACCCAGGAGAGTTTAAGAAAGTTATTAAAATTCTAAAAACTTTAACCACAGAGTGAATGTAATGTTTCCCCGCAGAAAAAACTAAGTCCATTTATAGTAAAATACGGAAAAAATGGAATTTTGTTTTTACAAAATTTACTTCTGGATACTATCTTATGATCATAAACAAGCTTCTGTCAAAGTTTGGTAGAAATCCAGTATAGTTTAAGAAAGTTATTAAAATTTCAAAAACTTTAACCACAGAGTGAATATTTGTTGACGCCGCCGACGACGCCGACGACGACGGAATGTAGGATCGCTTAGTCTCGCTTTTTCGACTAAAGTCGAAGGCTCGACAAAAAGAAGATGTGGTATGAGTGCCAATGAAACAACTCTACATCCAAGTCATGTAATATTTAAAAAGTTAACAATTTGTACATATTCTGATAAATGATTTGAATTATAAACAAAAGCTAAAGGTAAAGAGACTTATTATATGTATTTTGTAATTGCACATTCATTGTATCATTACAGCTTTTCTGTAGAAGCATGCATAGCAAATCTTTGATTAACTTGCTCGCTGTTTTTTTACTATGTTTTTTTACTATGTTTGCAAACAATTAAGATCAATTAAGTAGGCAGAGTTTATTTGTTTGATATATAAATTGGGATTGTTAATGTTTTTTGTCCAATTAAATTCACGGATATAGTATACAGACTGAAACTCTGCCTACCTGTTGTTTGCAAACATCCAAACAAATATACATGTTTGATCAATGGTTTGATTTGCATGCTTTTATAGAAATACTCTAATAGTTATAAATGTTATGTTTTAAAAAACACATCCATCTTTTTTGTTATCTCTACTGTAGAAATTAAAAAAAAAAAAAAAGAGTAAAACCTATCTAATAAAACTGAATTTTAAATCATACAATGATTTACTGTGTAAATAACTGCATTAAAACATTATTAACACTGTAAATGAAAACACACATTATTGTAGGGATGGAGTATGGATAGTTACATTGATGAGAAGTCTAAAGCGACTATCGAGAAAATGTTACAGGAAGAACAATATTATATGAATGGTCAGAATCGTAGGCGTAACATGAGAAACTTGACAACTCACAAGCAACCCTGGAGTGAAGAAGAAAAGAACATGTTTTATAAGGGATTGGTAGGATATACAATTTTATCATACTCATAGTATTAGCATGATTAACACACCAATAGTCATATTTAGGGGTCAAGTTTTCCTCAGAATGAAATTTGAAAAATGGATAAGACACAGACTATAATTAATCATTTTGTATTTGCTTTATACCTGAGACATAAAAAAATCTGACAATTACTGAGACTTAAATATCCATCCTTTTTCAAATGTCAGGAAGATATATGTAAACACTTAATTCGGTTTTGCTGGTTTGCAACCTATTGTACTTGTCCACTATCTATTTTTGTGTCAGATATCATTGTACATAGTTTTTTTTGTCTCTTTTGCAATGAAAGTTGTGAAAGTGAGGCTAAGGCTTGATGTTTCCAGTTTCAGTGACATAAAAAAACATTAAAATGAGGGCTGCACAAGCAAGACAGTAAATAGACATTTCAATTAACTATTTATTGATCAACATGAAATATAATTATATATGTTTACCTTATTTTTAAGTCATAATTAACATTATAATCTTAGTCATTGATGTTTTCTTGTAGGAGGTATATGGTAGAAGCTGGTCAAAAATTGCAGAGTTAATTCAAACCAGAACAAATCTACAAGTGAAGAATTTTGCACAACAATATTTTAAACAACAGGTTTGTTTATAGTTTATCAGAATAAATGTTTAGTCCCTCCTTTGTCAGACTTCTAATCCTGTTATACTTACAATGTTGTACATGTTGGGTTATGGTTAGGTTGTTTATCATTTGTTGTCAGGTTACTACAACTGAGAAGCATTCCTTCAATTGCACAAATGAGGCTGTTTGAACAGTTTGATGATTCTTTGCTTTAAAAAGTCATATTATGTATTGTGATTTTATTTTTATATGGTTCCTGATGAAATTTCATACTAGTCTGTACTGCTTATTTTTCTAAATTCATATTCAAACAAATACAAAGTGACAAAATCTAAAAGCTTTAATGATTTACATAAACACAACTGTTGTCTAGCTATATATTGGTCAGAAAAGAGTTATTCAGATAGATAGTGAAAAAGGCATGATTCCGTACAAAAATTATTTTAGATTTTTTGATCTGTCATAAATTTTATATCGTTGAAGAGAGCATTCATTGTATTCTTCTTGAAGTTAGGGTCATCTTGTCACAAAATTCTTAAGGAGCAATGTTTTCAAATCAAACAAAATGAATTAAGGAAATTTATGCTAAATGTTTGCACAAAATGTTCTCACAAATCAGTCATTTTATGAAGGTAATTTGAGTCGTTTAGACTTGCATGTTACTTTGTATTGTCTTGTGTTATTTTTTTAATTTACTATTATTTCTAGGAAACTTAGCTAAATGTCATTGTATACCACAGACAAAAATTGCAAGCATTAAAGTCTAGCATTTAATGAAAAATGAAAAAGAAGATGAGCTGTAATAATCATACTCTGGTAATGATTGCAATTTGCTTAGATTGTAAGTGCTGAATTAGTTTAAATGGTGTTTTAAATTGTACATATATATATGATATAATATTTCAGACTAAATGTCAGGATAAAGGTGATGAAAAGTGTGCGGACGAGAAGCCATATCCCTCTACATTGGAACAGATGTTAAAAGCTGTAACTACTGCACAGCCAACTGTATCTGCTTCAACCTTTACTATTAAGACAGAAAATCACATTCATCCTCAAAATTATTCCTTACTTGAAAAAACAGAAAATAATACGACAGAAACAAAAGTGACAGAACTTGAAAAAATGTTAACTTCAGAAACACTCCCGAGTACAAGTAGATACAAGGAAGAAAAGACACATGAAAGTATGAAGAAAAAACACAGGATTGAGGCCAATAAAAATAAGAAAAATAGATCTAATAATGCTACTGTTATAAAGCACCAATCTGAGATTATTGATTCCAAGCCACCAAAAGTTTCCAAACAAGCACCTCTTGTCAAAATTAAAAATGTGAAGGTTATTTCCTCTAGAGATATAACATCCACATGCAATGAAAGCATTGGTTTAAATGATGTTTTAGAAGTTGTGACAATACCCAGCGTTCAGTTGAGTCCAACATTAGAACATAAGCTGGAGAAATCTACAGGGCTCATTGAAAATCTAGATGGTTTCTGTGCTGTAGCTGACATTGTTAGTGGATCTGGTGACGGACAGGAAGATGAAGAAGATATTGACATTGACATTGAAAACGATGACGATGAAATGGACGACAATGTCATTCTTAAAAATAGGTCAACATCACCTAATTCTGTTTATGAAAGTTTACTCAAGTCAGCTAAAGTAAGATCAAAGAGTAACAAGACAGAAACAGTGATACAAAGTACAGAAGATGAAATGCCAGAAGAAATAAAAGACTTGGAAGAATCATCTTGTGACACAGAGAGAATGGAGAATGTCCTGGTTTCTGAATCATCAGAGGATGGATTATCTGAGGGAGGAAACCAATCAGATTCTAGTCAGCATGTAGAAAAAAGAATAGGTATGTTAAAAATGAAGGGTAATAGGTATAACTCCCATTGCTTGGTATTTATGTACTGAAGGGTAACTATGACTTTTGGATAATGCTTCCAGTTGAAATTTATATTTTGTAAAACTAAATTTTATGGTTTGGTTAATAGGATTTTTTTTCTCACAAAGTTTGCTTGTGATTAAAGTCTTGACTAGAAGTCCCTGTGTCTTTAGTGTGTGTAAAGAAAAATTACTTTATATAAATATAACAATATTCTATATAATTATAATATATATAATTTAAGTCTTTTGACCTCCCCAAAACAAAAAACAATTTAGGACAGGAAAATTTAAAATATATAAATGATTATCACATATTTGTTATGAATACCTTAGGTTTTGCATATGCAATAACCTCAAAATTGCCGGGGGCAAAAAAGAGTATATTGATATTGTACCCTGATTCCAAATGATGTGACGTCATCGCGTCCTTCACGACACGTTTGTGATAAAATGTGTAAGATTTTACCTTTTATGTTTCATTAAATTGTTATAATTGACTTTTTTTTCTCTTTTCTGCAAAACTTAAATATGTGATAAAAAGATTATAACATGTCTTTTCCATATTGGCCTGGGTATCATCCCTGGACCCATATTGGCCCTCGGCTAAAGCCTCAAGGCCGATATGGGAGTCTCAGGATGATACCAGGGCCAATATGGAAAAGGGCATGTTATAATCTATACTTATGTCTCTTTTTCAGCCAATATGGTTGTGTTATCTAATGGTGAAGTTATGGAATTTCCAGTACCAACAGAGGAAAAATTAATTGAACCAGATCTTATATCAATAGAAGAAAGAAAAGTTCATTTGGAATTCTTTGATGGACGGCCATCAAAAACTCCTGACCGTTACGTCAAAATCAGAAATTTTATACTGGACTCTTGGTAGGTTGTTTGTTTGTAAATGTTATGTCAGAGTAAGATATTACATTTTTGGGGAAAGACGGCTTCAAGCCGTCAATCCCCTATGGGGTTGACCAGAGTGACATTCCCTCACATCATTCATTTTGTTTTTATAATGTGGAAAACCCCCCAACAAATCTTACTTAGATTGAAGAGAAGGAGACCCAGAAATGAATAGTTTGACTTTAAACACTTTTTGACACATTTCCCTTCTGTTTCTCACGAAATTATCGTATCTTGAGCCCTCCTTTACATTATTGACGTTTCTTTTACAATCCGGAAAAATCAGTATGACGAGATATTCTAAATATATCCAACCTACATTGTATTTTATAGTGACGTCATTCTTGGAATGCCACACTAGGCAGAAGCAGGGATATCCTTTACTGGTTATTTAAATCATTCTCAGAGATCGTGCACTAATTACACATTGGTATTTGTTCAATTTAAACATAATATTGTTTGCTGTAGATGATTCAAACATCAACATGCAATACTTTAATTTGTAGGTCAACTGTTGAACAACTTTCAAAGTAAACAAAGATCGTGGGGTTACATGAGATAGGGAGAGAAACGATTTTATTATTTTTTTCTGTAAAAATTCTGTATTGAGAATCTTCCTCCAATTCAGGAGCACCTCAATTGATGAGTAATTATCCACTAAAATAAAAGTTAATGTATTTTAACACTTAAAATGTGACATTCATTGGATTAGTAGTCTTTCATTAAAACTAAATTTTTGTGTACCAACATAATCATTGTAATGGTAAAAAATATAAAAAAATTTAAAATGTTGCATTTTGTAGTTTTAACCTTTTTATTCATGAAATTTACTAATATTTCAAATTTTAGATTTGGAAACAAGCTTCACACAGTTTACATCAATTATATTGTTTTTTTATTAGTACCTGTTTCCCTGTGATGACAGTTGTAACTGGGAACTTTATCAATGAAATTTAAAACTGAATAGATTTTTCAGTCCACACTTTCTTAAGAAAAAACTTTAAAATCCAAGAATACTGTCACAAAAAATGGAAAATGGCCCTAGCCTGCAGTTCAGTGGTACACAATTAAGATTTCAAAAAAAATATTGTAGTTGTTGTGAAATGAAAGAATTCAGTTGAATTTTAGATAATTTAAAACTATCAACTTTAATCGAATGTTTAGATTTAGAAGATGCAGATCTCTTCCATTGGTCCAAATTGAATCCTAAACTAAGGAAATGAAATTACATAAACAACAATTGATTTCAATATTTTAAATATACCCCCTCCCCTTCCAAAAAAAAATCAATTAAATAGAAACAAGGGCCGTCTTCCCCTCAGAGCTATTCAGCTCTTTGATTAGTCAGTACTAATCAGTATGAAAAATAATGAGCAAGATACATATAGTCATATTGCTGTCATATTTTTTTATGCCCCATTTATGGGCATTATCTTTTCTGCTCTTTGAGTTCGTAAGTTCATTTGTCCATCAATCTGTCCTGCTTCAGGTTAAAGTTTTTAGACATGTTAGTTTTTTGGGGAAAGACGGCTTCAAGCCGTCAATTCCCTAATGGGGTTGGCCAGAGTATCATACCCTCACGTCAATCATTTTTGTTTTGATAGTTTGGAAACCCCCTCGAAATGTCATACTGAAATTAATGACAAGGAGAACAGATTGACTTTAAATACATTTTTTACACATTTCCCTTCTGTTTCTCATGAAATATCGTATATTTAGCTTTCCCTTACACTATATACGTTTCTTTTACAGTCCAGAAAAATCAGTATTACGAAATATTCTATATATATCTAACCTAGTGACGTCATTGTTGGAATGCCACACTACACAGGGGATATCCTTTATTCAATATAAAAATCATTCACAGTATTTGTATACTAATTTAAAATCTGTATTTGTTAAATATAAACCTAATGATGTTTGCTGTAGTGTAGATGATTCACACACCAACATGCAATGCTTTAATCTGAGGCTATAATCAGATAATATGTAGGTCAACTTTCGCAGTAAACAATGTCAATGGAGATTCATGAGATTGGGGAGAGAAACTGCAGTTTTCATGGTTTCTGTAAAGTTCTGTTTTAAGAATCTTCCTCCAATTCAGGAGCACCTCGATAAATGAGTAATTTTACACTAAAATCAAAGTAAATGTTTCTGAACATTTAAAATGTGACATTTAGTATATGATAAGTAGTCTTCTATATAAAACAAAATGTGTATCAACATAATTATTGAAATGGTTAAAAAAAAAAAAAAAAAAAAATGTTGCTTTTTGTAGTTTATACCTATTGAGATTGGGGAGAGCAACTGCAGTTTTCATTCTTTCTGTAAAGTTATGTTTTTTAGAATCTTTCTCCAATTAAGGAGCACCTCAATTGATGAGTAATTACCCACTAAAATGAAAGTTAATGTATATGAACACTAAAAATGTCACATTAAGTATATATATGATAAGTCATCAATTAAAAAATAATTTTGCATACCAACATAATTATTGTAGTGGTCATTTTTTGTTAATTTTTTTTTTAATATTGCTTTTTGTAGTTTAAAGCTTTTTATTCATGAATTTTACAGATATATCAAAATGTGGGATCTGGAAACAAACTTCACACAGCTTATATCAATCATATTTGATTTTATAAGTACATGTATCCCTGTGATAAGAGTTGTAACTGGGAACTTAATCAATGGAAAATTTAAACTGAATAGATTTTTCAGTCCTCACTTTCTTGAGAATACTGTCACAAAAAATTGAGAATGGTTATAGCCTGCCGTTCAGTTGTACATAATTAAAATTCTAAAATATATTGTAGTAGTTGTTAAATTCAATTGAATTTTAAAAAATTAACTCCCAACTTTAATCAAATGTTTTTGATTTTAGAAGGTGCAGATCTCATTGGTCCAAATTGTCTCTATGATGAATTCTTGACTAAGTAAATGAAATAACAATAAACAACAATTAGTTTCATTATTGGCAGCCTTTCTATATGTTCTAGCTGTTCTTTTGCTCATTCTTTGTATGTAGACTATCAAAAGATACCCCCCTAAAAATTGAAACAATGGCCGTCTTTTCCCTCAGAGCTCTTCAGCTCTTTGATTGATGAAGTTGAAGTACAATCAACTTGAAACTTAGTACACATGTTCCTATGATATGAGCTTTCTAATTGCAATGCTTTTTTAAAGTTTTTACCCGATTTCACGGTCCACTGAACATAGAAGATAATACTGTGAGTTGGGCATCCATGTACTATGGTTACATTCTTGTTTGTAAATTAGTTTTGTTATAAATTAAGCTGTGAGTTTTCTCATTGAATTCTTTCATATTTTTCGTATATATTTATATATATTTTATAGATGACTATATTGTATGTTTTTTCTCATTGTTGAAGGACATATGGTTGCCTATAATTAGATGGTTACATCAATTTCCTTTGTACAGTGGTGGATACTTTTGTGGATAGTTGTCTCATTGGCAATCATACCACATCTTGTTCATATATGTATGCATTTGCATTATTGTCATATAAATATTGAACTGATTTCAAAAAGATTAACTTATACAAACAAAACTTTTTAAAAACATTGTCTCTTTCATGATATTTTGAAAACTGTTGTACTGAACATACAATTTTGTCATGGACAGTTTAGCTACTACAATTGTATATTTAAAATACAAAAATCATATAAAACAAAAGATTTATTTTTGCAGGTATAAGTCAAAACCAAACTACCTCAATAAAACATCAGTAAGACCTGGATTAAAGAATTGTGGTGATGTGAATTGTATTGGAAGAATCCACATGTATTTGGAATGTACTGGTGCTATTAACTTTGGTTGTGGTAATTATTTTTTATTATAAACTGCTTATTATAAATATTTGGTAGACAAGTGTTCTGAGTAGTTCATTTACTGTATCACAAGCACTGGATGATGTTGTGAGTTTGAAACCCCACACTTGGCAGGTGGGTTTTACTGTTATCTTAATTATCAGTTTTCCTGCTAAAGGTTGATGGTTCTCTCATGCACTCAGCTTCCTCTAACAATAAAAATTTGCCACACAAAATAGCCCATAGTGCTGAAAATGATGTCAAGCACCAAAATTATGATTATGAATGTACAGGAGGTATTGTATTGAAATGGCCTATAATTACTCATATGCATTGAATTTAGATATATATAAATAAGCAAAGAAGTTGGGTAAAAAACTACAGTGCTATACATTTATCCTTTTGATTAAAAATAATTTCAAGTTTTAAATTCTCATAAATTATTATGACTCCACTCTGTTGGAAAAGAACGGTCTTAGTATAAATCTTAATTGTTTGTGAGGGTTGAATTTAGGTTGATATTTAAGGAAAGTTTATTATTGTTTTAATCTAATATTTTGTTTTTTAAAAGAAATATATTTGAATATATTTTTTACAGAGCAGAGTTGTTATAATCATCATGTTAAGATGGCAGCAATTGGAGTGAAACAAAAGGGCTCTAGAGATGTTCTTGCAAAAGGATTTAAATTAAATTCTATGGTAAAGTACTGTTGCCAACTTGTTTAGTGACAACTTATTATATTTTATATGACTGGTCTACAATATGTCCTTTTAAATGCAGTAAATATCACAAAGATTTATAGTTAGTATCAATGTGTACTCAAGTTTAAAAGTTGATTCACACAATATATTGTTTCATTGATAGGTACATTTCCTTATTTATCTTATTGATTCGGTACCTTTTGAGTTGATATAGGTAGTATCAATTTTTACTGGTACTCACAAATGAGGAAATTTAATTTCAATCAAATGAATTATGTGCCTTTAAAGCTGAATCTGCCTGAACATGCATTAAGTATTTGTGATTATATGTGAAGCAAAAATTCAATCAATGATTTGCCACTGAAAATTATGATTAAACAACAACTTTAATTAAAGATAATTCTATACACATAATATTTACTATGAACTTTTTAATTTTGAGATATGCTATAGAAAGAGAAGAAATATGAACATTTCAAACATAATGTCAAATCAGTTATGATTTCTATTATTAACTTGTTACTAGGACATTTAGTTAATCTTGCATTTCGTCAAAAACTTTAAAACTATCTTTTATATCACAGAGACCAAGAAAAAGAAAGATCAAAGATGGCTATGGTAATTGGATTAATGAGGATGAATTACAGGGTAAAACTATTGAGGTGTGTAGCATACAGGGTAAAACTATTGATGTGTGTTTCATACAGGGTAAAACTATTGAGGTGTGTATCATACAGGGTAAAACTATTGAGGTGTGTATCATACAGGGTTAAACTATTGAGGTGCACGTGTATCATTTGCCAATATCTTATAAAATAAATTTTTATTTGTTGAGGAAAAGTCTTTGATAATTGATACCACAGAGTTCTCTATAAAAAAGAATCAGATATACTATGAATTCCTTATGTTTTGTGTACCTATTTTGTAGATTGAGGACAAGCTGTATTTTTGAATGATATTTGATTTGTGTTTAGAATTATTAAAATAACTATTATTAGGACTATGATTTCAGTTGTACTTTCATTTTAGGTTAAGATTTATTTACTTTCCTTTTAGCACCAGGAACACTTAGATGATACAAGTTCTAATGACAAGGAGAAGATAAAATCATCAAAAGAAGTCAAGACATTTTATGATCCATTTAAACTCATTCCATGTGAATCCTTTACTCAGGAAAATCCTGTAAGTACATTTTAACAAATTTCATGTGTATCATTTTCTCAGGAGAATCCAGTAAGTACATTTAAACAAATTTCATGTGTATCATTTTCTCAGGAGACTCCAGTAAGTACATTTAAACAAATTTCATGTGTATCATTTTCTCAGGAGACTCCAGTAAGTACATTTAAACAAATTTCATGTGTATCATTTTCTCAGGAGAATCCAGTAAGTACATTTAAACAAATTTCATGTGTATCATTTTCTCAGGAGACTCTGTAAGTACATTTTAACAAATTTCATGTGTATCATTTTCTCAGGAGACTCCAGTAAGTACATTTTAACAAATTTCATGTGTATCATTTTCTCAGGAGACTCCAGTAAGTACATTTAAACAAATTTCATGTGTATCATTTTCTCAGGAGAATCCAGTAAGTACATTTAAACAAATTCCATGTGAATCCTTTACTCAGGAGAATCCAGTAAGTACAGTTAAACAAATTCCATGTGAATCATTTACTCAGGAGAATCCAGTAAGTACATTTAATTTTTATATGACAATGACACTTAAAAAGTCTGCAATTTTATTAATATTGGTTGACATGTTTTTCCAGCCAGGCAGGTATCATTTGGACAATTTACATACAGAAATTAAATAGATATGATGAGTATAGAAAAATTAAGTTTGTTAAAAATATCGAGTTTGTTTTGTTTTATGATGCAGGACATCAAGGGGGGAATATCCCATGGTCCCAACAACTGTTGTCATAATGTTTTTTTAAGTTTTTCTCACTATTTTTGTATAAATTGACAACCCTGTGTACCAAGGTATCCACTTCTGGAAACTCTTAACAAAAGTAAACAACACAGTGTTGGTTCACCACATGGAGTTATAATTGTTTAGAGAATAGATGTTGGATATATGCCGCCTAGTGGACCATGGAAATTAATTCATGTGTCTATTTACAAACATACCCTAATATTTGTTTATAAGTGAGTAAGAGATACATTTTTCCTACCATCATCACATTTTACGTAATTAAATTTGAATATTTCAAAACTTATATAAAGAGTAGTGATGAATAATAACATAACTATATTTTCATCTTTCAATTTATTTTTAAGGCACCAATAGGCGTTGAAATCTACAATTCCTGTCTAGTGATTATGGATGTCCATGCTCATGTATCTAAAACAGAGGTGATAGGTATGCTGGGAGGACAGTGCTGTGGTGGTACTCTCAGTGTCACAATGGCTATACCATGTAATAGTATTAGTACAGGCATGCAGTGTGAGATGGATCCAGGTAAAAGGAGTTTTTTATAAATATAAATTCCTTCTTTTTACGCCTTTGAACTACATAATTTGATCCCATTTTACTAAACTGCAGACATCAGTCACATCACCTCTCAAAAACAAGAATCTCATACTAGATTTAACACTTTTTGAGTGGAGCTCAAAGTTTTTATGCAAAGAAAAAGTTTATGGTTATCTGTAAGAATTTTGTCTTGTAACTAACCATAACAACTCCAAATTTTACAATTTAAACCTATTCAGTTGGTGATTATTTATTTGGAAGATCATTCGTCCAAAACATTGGACTTAGTAAATGACCACTGGTTGTTTATTTTAGTTTCCCAGACTCAGGCCAGTGAAGAGATCCACAAGTATGGTATGTCAGTTGTGGGATGGTATCACTCACATCCAACCTTTAACCCTGATCCTTCTATCAGAGATATGGAAACACAGCTTAAATTTCAGGTATTCACTTGTTTGTAGTAAAACTTTATATCTAAATATCAATATATTAATATATGATAGTGATTTTAAAATATCAAGTTCAACCAGTATATAAATTATCAATATTTTTTGATTTTACTACATAGGAAAGGTTTTCCATGGGAGTTAATAGATACATGAGAGGGTTGGAGGGGTCCTGATCCCAAAATCCCGGGCTTCAAAACATGAAGTCCAGAGGTCCCGAATTTAAAAAAATAAATAAATCCCAAAATTTGAAAAAAGAAAGGAACTTGGATTCCGAAAGGATCAATCCCTAAATCCAGAGCTTAAAACACCCAATCCTGACATCCGGAAAAAAGGTCCTGCCCCCCTCATACATTGGTATAATTGTCAGTTATTTATTTTGTTTGTACTAAATAGGAATGGTTTTCCAAGGGAGGTAATAGATACATTGGTATTATTGTCAGTCCATACAACAGATTAAATCCCAACATGTCATCTGATGTGCAGTGCTTGACAGTTAGTGAGGAAGTCAATCTTGTTCAAATGTGTAGTAAGTATTTCTTATCAAAATGTAAAATTTGATCAGCATCAAGTTGAAAAGCTAAAACAAATCATTGCTGTCTGTCATTTGACTAGTGTATTAAAATGTTTCTTTGTCCAAGATGCAAACTTACATGGGTTTAGTTCAATGCCTGCAAGTCATTATTATATACAAAAGCTTACTTTTTTTGTATAATGGTAATTATTTTATTATCCTTTAATTTTCAAGAATTTGATGGAAATCAGGATTTGTTATAAAGCACATTTTAAGCAAAAGCCACTCGTTCAATATATAATACATGTATAA
Source organism: Mytilus edulis (assembly GCF_963676685.1). Classification (NCBI taxonomy): domain Eukaryota; kingdom Metazoa; phylum Mollusca; class Bivalvia; order Mytilida; family Mytilidae; genus Mytilus; species Mytilus edulis. The sequence continues at coordinate 468 of NW_027267550.1, read as the reverse complement.
CAATTCAAGGTAGTTATGATAATACATAAAAAGAATACCAGGAATTACCAAAAATTTTGAAAAACAATTAAAACAAGAGCTCAAATACATGGCCTAAAGAAATAATAAATATAAAGTGTTTTGGTCATGTCATTAGTCAGATTGAAACTAAGACTTTTTACAGTTTATGTTATTACATGGTGATCATATTTCAATAATCACTCCTCTGACTCCAAAAAATATTATTTATTTCAGACAAGCCTTACAAGTTTGACTATGATATAGTCCAGGATAATATGGATCAAGAAGCAATGTTATCTGTAATACGACAGTTAGCAGAGAAATACAGTGGCTATCATAATAGAGTGGAAATACTCGGACCATACAGGTCATTTACTGGACACACATGTCTTTCTAAGGTATGGTTTATATACATAGATATATCATAGTATGACTAGGATACAGTGTTCATATCCTTCATTGCAAAAT
>NW_027267549.1:0-19941 GCF_963676685.1 Mytilus edulis | reverse complement strand
AACTAGCACACCTTAGGTTGACAGACGTTGCGGGCATAATATTTGGGCCACATATAAAAGATTGATATCGACTTGTAGCACAGGAACAGGGCAACAAATTCATACCAGTAGATGTATGCTATGTTGTCACAACTTTCGGCATTTAGCACACTCCCGGAAATCTATGACAGTCTGGAAAGTCACTTCCGTTTAATGAATTGTGGACAAACTATACATGCGACCCCCTATAAATAGCGGCAGAAAGTTAGCAAACTGCCAGGGCAACTAACTAATAACACCAAAGTTGTGCTCAGCCGATAAACTCGCCGGTATTTTTGAAAAAACGGAGAAAACGATTAGACCCAATAGCGTTAGCGGAGGTGTCATTTTGTTAACGTAATCGTAAACTAGCACACCTTAGGTTGACAGACGTTGCGGGCATAATATTTGGGCCACATATAAAAAATTGATATCGACTTGTAGCACAGGAACAGGGCAACAAATTCATACCAGTAGATGTATGCTATGTTGTCACAACTTTCGGCATTTAGCACACTCCCGGAAATCTATGACAGTCTGGAAAGTCACTTCCGTTTAATGAATTGTGGACAAACTATACATGCGACCCCCTATAAATAGCGGCAGAAAGTTAGCAAACTGCCAGGGCAACTAACTAATAACACCAAAGTTGTGCTCAGCCGATAAACTCGCCGGTATTTTTGAAAAAACGGAGAAAACGATTAGACCCAATAGCGTTAGCGGAGGTGTCATTTTGTTAACGTAATCGTAAACTAGCACACCTTAGGTTGACAGACGTTGCGGGCATAATATTTGGGCCACATATAAAAGATTGATATCGACTTGTAGCACAGGAACAGGGCAACAAATTCATACCAGTAGATGTATGCTATGTTGTCACAACTTTCGGCATTTAGCACACTCCCGGAAATCTATGACAGTCTGGAAAGTCACTTCCGTTTAATGAATTGTGGACAAACTATACATGCGACCCCCTATAAATAGCGGCAGAAAGTTAGCAAACTGCCAGGGCAACTAACTAATAACACCAAAGTTGTGCTCAGCCGATAAACTCGCCGGTATTTTTGAAAAAACGGAGAAAACGATTAGACCCAATAGCGTTAGCGGAGGTGTCATTTTGTTAACGTAATCGTAAACTAGCACACCTTAGGTTGACAGACGTTGCGGGCATAATATTTGGGCCACATATAAAAGATTGATATCGACTTGTAGCACAGGAACAGGGCAACAAATTCATACCAGTAGATGTATGCTATGTTGTCACAACTTTCGGCATTTAGCACACTCCCGGAAATCTATGACAGTCTGGAAAGTCACTTCCGTTTAATGAATTGTGGACAAACTATACATGCGACCCCCTATAAATAGCGGCAGAAAGTTAGCAAACTGCCAGGGCAACTAACTAATAACACCAAAGTTGTGCTCAGCCGATAAACTCGCCGGTATTTTTGAAAAAACGGAGAAAACGATTAGACCCAATAGCGTTAGCGGAGGTGTCATTTTGTTAACGTAATCGTAAACTAGCACACCTTAGGTTGACAGACGTTGCGGGCATAATATTTGGGCCACATATAAAAAATTGATATCGACTTGTAGCACAGGAACAGGGCAACAAATTCATACCAGTAGATGTATGCTATGTTGTCACAACTTTCGGCATTTAGCACACTCCCGGAAATCTATGACAGTCTGGAAAGTCACTTCCGTTTAATGAATTGTGGACAAACTATACATGCGACCCCCTATAAATAGCGGCAGAAAGTTAGCAAACTGCCAGGGCAACTAACTAATAACACCAAAGTTGTGCTCAGCCGATAAACTCGCCGGTATTTTTGAAAAAACGGAGAAAACGATTAGACCCAATAGCGTTAGCGGAGGTGTCATTTTGTTAACGTAATCGTAAACTAGCACACCTTAGGTTGACAGACGTTGCGGGCATAATATTTGGGCCACATATAAAAGATTGATATCGACTTGTAGCACAGGAACAGGGCAACAAATTCATACCAGTAGATGTATGCTATGTTGTCACAACTTTCGGCATTTAGCACACTCCCGGAAATCTATGACAGTCTGGAAAGTCACTTCCGTTTAATGAATTGTGGACAAACTATACATGCGACCCCCTATAAATAGCGGCAGAAAGTTAGCAAACTGCCAGGGCAACTAACTAATAACACCAAAGTTGTGCTCAGCCGATAAACTCGCCGGTATTTTTGAAAAAACGGAGAAAACGATTAGACCCAATAGCGTTAGCGGAGGTGTCATTTTGTTAACGTAATCGTAAACTAGCACACCTTAGGTTGACAGACGTTGCGGGCATAATATTTGGGCCACATATAAAAGATTGATATCGACTTGTAGCACAGGAACAGGGCAACAAATTCATACCAGTAGATGTATGCTATGTTGTCACAACTTTCGGCATTTAGCACACTCCCGGAAATCTATGACAGTCTGGAAAGTCACTTCCGTTTAATGAATTGTGGACAAACTATACATGCGACCCCCTATAAATAGCGGCAGAAAGTTAGCAAACTGCCAGGGCAACTAACTAATAACACCAAAGTTGTGCTCAGCCGATAAACTCGCCGGTATTTTTGAAAAAACGGAGAAAACGATTAGACCCAATAGCGTTAGCGGAGGTGTCATTTTGTTAACGTAATCGTAAACTAGCACACCTTAGGTTGACAGACGTTGCGGGCATAATATTTGGGCCACATATAAAAATTGATATCGACTTGTAGCACAGGAACAGGGCAACAAATTCATACCAGTAGATGTATGCTATGTTGTCACAACTTTCGGCATTTAGCACACTCCCGGAAATCTATGACAGTCTGGAAAGTCACTTCCGTTTAATGAATTGTGGACAAACTATACATGCGACCCCCTATAAATAGCGGCAGAAAGTTAGCAAACTGCCAGGGCAACTAACTAATAACACCAAAGTTGTGCTCAGCCGATAAACTCGCCGGTATTTTTGAAAAAACGGAGAAAACGATTAGACCCAATAGCGTTAGCGGAGGTGTCATTTTGTTAACGTAATCGTAAACTAGCACACCTTAGGTTGACAGACGTTGCGGGCATAATATTTGGGCCACATATAAAAGATTGATATCGACTTGTAGCACAGGAACAGGGCAACAAATTCATACCAGTAGATGTATGCTATGTTGTCACAACTTTCGGCATTTAGCACACTCCCGGAAATCTATGACAGTCTGGAAAGTCACTTCCGTTTAATGAATTGTGGACAAACTATACATGCGACCCCCTATAAATAGCGGCAGAAAGTTAGCAAACTGCCAGGGCAACTAACTAATAACACCAAAGTTGTGCTCAGCCGATAAACTCGCCGGTATTTTTGAAAAAACGGAGAAAACGATTAGACCCAATAGCGTTAGCGGAGGTGTCATTTTGTTAACGTAATCGTAAACTAGCACACCTTAGGTTGACAGACGTTGCGGGCATAATATTTGGGCCACATATAAAAGATTGATATCGACTTGTAGCACAGGAACAGGGCAACAAATTCATACCAGTAGATGTATGCTATGTTGTCACAACTTTCGGCATTTAGCACACTCCCGGAAATCTATGACAGTCTGGAAAGTCACTTCCGTTTAATGAATTGTGGACAAACTATACATGCGACCCCCTATAAATAGCGGCAGAAAGTTAGCAAACTGCCAGGGCAACTAACTAATAACACCAAAGTTGTGCTCAGCCGATAAACTCGCCGGTATTTTTGAAAAAACGGAGAAAACGATTAGACCCAATAGCGTTAGCGGAGGTGTCATTTTGTTAACGTAATCGTAAACTAGCACACCTTAGGTTGACAGACGTTGCGGGCATAATATTTGGGCCACATATAAAAAATTGATATCGACTTGTAGCACAGGAACAGGGCAACAAATTCATACCAGTAGATGTATGCTATGTTGTCACAACTTTCGGCATTTAGCACACTCCCGGAAATCTATGACAGTCTGGAAAGTCACTTCCGTTTAATGAATTGTGGACAAACTATACATGCGACCCCCTATAAATAGCGGCAGAAAGTTAGCAAACTGCCAGGGCAACTAACTAATAACACCAAAGTTGTGCTCAGCCGATAAACTCGCCGGTATTTTTGAAAAAACGGAGAAAACGATTAGACCCAATAGCGTTAGCGGAGGTGTCATTTTGTTAACGTAATCGTAAACTAGCACACCTTAGGTTGACAGACGTTGCGGGCATAATATTTGGGCCACATATAAAAGATTGATATCGACTTGTAGCACAGGAACAGGGCAACAAATTCATACCAGTAGATGTATGCTATGTTGTCACAACTTTCGGCATTTAGCACACTCCCGGAAATCTATGACAGTCTGGAAAGTCACTTCCGTTTAATGAATTGTGGACAAACTATACATGCGACCCCCTATAAATAGCGGCAGAAAGTTAGCAAACTGCCAGGGCAACTAACTAATAACACCAAAGTTGTGCTCAGCCGATAAACTCGCCGGTATTTTTGAAAAAACGGAGAAAACGATTAGACCCAATAGCGTTAGCGGAGGTGTCATTTTGTTAACGTAATCGTAAACTAGCACACCTTAGGTTGACAGACGTTGCGGGCATAATATTTGGGCCACATATAAAAGATTGATATCGACTTGTAGCACAGGAACAGGGCAACAAATTCATACCAGTAGATGTATGCTATGTTGTCACAACTTTCGGCATTTAGCACACTCCCGGAAATCTATGACAGTCTGGAAAGTCACTTCCGTTTAATGAATTGTGGACAAACTATACATGCGACCCCCTATAAATAGCGGCAGAAAGTTAGCAAACTGCCAGGGCAACTAACTAATAACACCAAAGTTGTGCTCAGCCGATAAACTCGCCGGTATTTTTGAAAAAACGGAGAAAACGATTAGACCCAATAGCGTTAGCGGAGGTGTCATTTTGTTAACGTAATCGTAAACTAGCACACCTTAGGTTGACAGACGTTGCGGGCATAATATTTGGGCCACATATAAAAAATTGATATCGACTTGTAGCACAGGAACAGGGCAACAAATTCATACCAGTAGATGTATGCTATGTTGTCACAACTTTCGGCATTTAGCACACTCCCGGAAATCTATGACAGTCTGGAAAGTCACTTCCGTTTAATGAATTGTGGACAAACTATACATGCGACCCCCTATAAATAGCGGCAGAAAGTTAGCAAACTGCCAGGGCAACTAACTAATAACACCAAAGTTGTGCTCAGCCGATAAACTCGCCGGTATTTTTGAAAAAACGGAGAAAACGATTAGACCCAATAGCGTTAGCGGAGGTGTCATTTTGTTAACGTAATCGTAAACTAGCACACCTTAGGTTGACAGACGTTGCGGGCATAATATTTGGGCCACATATAAAAGATTGATATCGACTTGTAGCACAGGAACAGGGCAACAAATTCATACCAGTAGATGTATGCTATGTTGTCACAACTTTCGGCATTTAGCACACTCCCGGAAATCTATGACAGTCTGGAAAGTCACTTCCGTTTAATGAATTGTGGACAAACTATACATGCGACCCCCTATAAATAGCGGCAGAAAGTTAGCAAACTGCCAGGGCAACTAACTAATAACACCAAAGTTGTGCTCAGCCGATAAACTCGCCGGTATTTTTGAAAAAACGGAGAAAACGATTAGACCCAATAGCGTTAGCGGAGGTGTCATTTTGTTAACGTAATCGTAAACTAGCACACCTTAGGTTGACAGACGTTGCGGGCATAATATTTGGGCCACATATAAAAGATTGATATCGACTTGTAGCACAGGAACAGGGCAACAAATTCATACCAGTAGATGTATGCTATGTTGTCACAACTTTCGGCATTTAGCACACTCCCGGAAATCTATGACAGTCTGGAAAGTCACTTCCGTTTAATGAATTGTGGACAAACTATACATGCGACCCCCTATAAATAGCGGCAGAAAGTTAGCAAACTGCCAGGGCAACTAACTAATAACACCAAAGTTGTGCTCAGCCGATAAACTCGCCGGTATTTTTGAAAAAACGGAGAAAACGATTAGACCCAATAGCGTTAGCGGAGGTGTCATTTTGTTAACGTAATCGTAAACTAGCACACCTTAGGTTGACAGACGTTGCGGGCATAATATTTGGGCCACATATAAAAAATTGATATCGACTTGTAGCACAGGAACAGGGCAACAAATTCATACCAGTAGATGTATGCTATGTTGTCACAACTTTCGGCATTTAGCACACTCCCGGAAATCTATGACAGTCTGGAAAGTCACTTCCGTTTAATGAATTGTGGACAAACTATACATGCGACCCCCTATAAATAGCGGCAGAAAGTTAGCAAACTGCCAGGGCAACTAACTAATAACACCAAAGTTGTGCTCAGCCGATAAACTCGCCGGTATTTTTGAAAAAACGGAGAAAACGATTAGACCCAATAGCGTTAGCGGAGGTGTCATTTTGTTAACGTAATCGTAAACTAGCACACCTTAGGTTGACAGACGTTGCGGGCATAATATTTGGGCCACATATAAAAGATTGATATCGACTTGTAGCACAGGAACAGGGCAACAAATTCATACCAGTAGATGTATGCTATGTTGTCACAACTTTCGGCATTTAGCACACTCCCGGAAATCTATGACAGTCTGGAAAGTCACTTCCGTTTAATGAATTGTGGACAAACTATACATGCGACCCCCTATAAATAGCGGCAGAAAGTTAGCAAACTGCCAGGGCAACTAACTAATAACACCAAAGTTGTGCTCAGCCGATAAACTCGCCGGTATTTTTGAAAAAACGGAGAAAACGATTAGACCCAATAGCGTTAGCGGAGGTGTCATTTTGTTAACGTAATCGTAAACTAGCACACCTTAGGTTGACAGACGTTGCGGGCATAATATTTGGGCCACATATAAAAGATTGATATCGACTTGTAGCACAGGAACAGGGCAACAAATTCATACCAGTAGATGTATGCTATGTTGTCACAACTTTCGGCATTTAGCACACTCCCGGAAATCTATGACAGTCTGGAAAGTCACTTCCGTTTAATGAATTGTGGACAAACTATACATGCGACCCCCTATAAATAGCGGCAGAAAGTTAGCAAACTGCCAGGGCAACTAACTAATAACACCAAAGTTGTGCTCAGCCGATAAACTCGCCGGTATTTTTGAAAAAACGGAGAAAACGATTAGACCCAATAGCGTTAGCGGAGGTGTCATTTTGTTAACGTAATCGTAAACTAGCACACCTTAGGTTGACAGACGTTGCGGGCATAATATTTGGGCCACATATAAAAGATTGATATCGACTTGTAGCACAGGAACAGGGCAACAAATTCATACCAGTAGATGTATGCTATGTTGTCACAACTTTCGGCATTTAGCACACTCCCGGAAATCTATGACAGTCTGGAAAGTCACTTCCGTTTAATGAATTGTGGACAAACTATACATGCGACCCCCTATAAATAGCGGCAGAAAGTTAGCAAACTGCCAGGGCAACTAACTAATAACACCAAAGTTGTGCTCAGCCGATAAACTCGCCGGTATTTTTGAAAAAACGGAGAAAACGATTAGACCCAATAGCGTTAGCGGAGGTGTCATTTTGTTAACGTAATCGTAAACTAGCACACCTTAGGTTGACAGACGTTGCGGGCATAATATTTGGGCCACATATAAAAAATTGATATCGACTTGTAGCACAGGAACAGGGCAACAAATTCATACCAGTAGATGTATGCTATGTTGTCACAACTTTCGGCATTTAGCACACTCCCGGAAATCTATGACAGTCTGGAAAGTCACTTCCGTTTAATGAATTGTGGACAAACTATACATGCGACCCCCTATAAATAGCGGCAGAAAGTTAGCAAACTGCCAGGGCAACTAACTAATAACACCAAAGTTGTGCTCAGCCGATAAACTCGCCGGTATTTTTGAAAAAACGGAGAAAACGATTAGACCCAATAGCGTTAGCGGAGGTGTCATTTTGTTAACGTAATCGTAAACTAGCACACCTTAGGTTGACAGACGTTGCGGGCATAATATTTGGGCCACATATAAAAGATTGATATCGACTTGTAGCACAGGAACAGGGCAACAAATTCATACCAGTAGATGTATGCTATGTTGTCACAACTTTCGGCATTTAGCACACTCCCGGAAATCTATGACAGTCTGGAAAGTCACTTCCGTTTAATGAATTGTGGACAAACTATACATGCGACCCCCTATAAATAGCGGCAGAAAGTTAGCAAACTGCCAGGGCAACTAACTAATAACACCAAAGTTGTGCTCAGCCGATAAACTCGCCGGTATTTTTGAAAAAACGGAGAAAACGATTAGACCCAATAGCGTTAGCGGAGGTGTCATTTTGTTAACGTAATCGTAAACTAGCACACCTTAGGTTGACAGACGTTGCGGGCATAATATTTGGGCCACATATAAAAGATTGATATCGACTTGTAGCACAGGAACAGGGCAACAAATTCATACCAGTAGATGTATGCTATGTTGTCACAACTTTCGGCATTTAGCACACTCCCGGAAATCTATGACAGTCTGGAAAGTCACTTCCGTTTAATGAATTGTGGACAAACTATACATGCGACCCCCTATAAATAGCGGCAGAAAGTTAGCAAACTGCCAGGGCAACTAACTAATAACACCAAAGTTGTGCTCAGCCGATAAACTCGCCGGTATTTTTGAAAAAACGGAGAAAACGATTAGACCCAATAGCGTTAGCGGAGGTGTCATTTTGTTAACGTAATCGTAAACTAGCACACCTTAGGTTGACAGACGTTGCGGGCATAATATTTGGGCCACATATAAAAAATTGATATCGACTTGTAGCACAGGAACAGGGCAACAAATTCATACCAGTAGATGTATGCTATGTTGTCACAACTTTCGGCATTTAGCACACTCCCGGAAATCTATGACAGTCTGGAAAGTCACTTCCGTTTAATGAATTGTGGACAAACTATACATGCGACCCCCTATAAATAGCGGCAGAAAGTTAGCAAACTGCCAGGGCAACTAACTAATAACACCAAAGTTGTGCTCAGCCGATAAACTCGCCGGTATTTTTGAAAAAACGGAGAAAACGATTAGACCCAATAGCGTTAGCGGAGGTGTCATTTTGTTAACGTAATCGTAAACTAGCACACCTTAGGTTGACAGACGTTGCGGGCATAATATTTGGGCCACATATAAAAGATTGATATCGACTTGTAGCACAGGAACAGGGCAACAAATTCATACCAGTAGATGTATGCTATGTTGTCACAACTTTCGGCATTTAGCACACTCCCGGAAATCTATGACAGTCTGGAAAGTCACTTCCGTTTAATGAATTGTGGACAAACTATACATGCGACCCCCTATAAATAGCGGCAGAAAGTTAGCAAACTGCCAGGGCAACTAACTAATAACACCAAAGTTGTGCTCAGCCGATAAACTCGCCGGTATTTTTGAAAAAACGGAGAAAACGATTAGACCCAATAGCGTTAGCGGAGGTGTCATTTTGTTAACGTAATCGTAAACTAGCACACCTTAGGTTGACAGACGTTGCGGGCATAATATTTGGGCCACATATAAAAGATTGATATCGACTTGTAGCACAGGAACAGGGCAACAAATTCATACCAGTAGATGTATGCTATGTTGTCACAACTTTCGGCATTTAGCACACTCCCGGAAATCTATGACAGTCTGGAAAGTCACTTCCGTTTAATGAATTGTGGACAAACTATACATGCGACCCCCTATAAATAGCGGCAGAAAGTTAGCAAACTGCCAGGGCAACTAACTAATAACACCAAAGTTGTGCTCAGCCGATAAACTCGCCGGTATTTTTGAAAAAACGGAGAAAACGATTAGACCCAATAGCGTTAGCGGAGGTGTCATTTTGTTAACGTAATCGTAAACTAGCACACCTTAGGTTGACAGACGTTGCGGGCATAATATTTGGGCCACATATAAAAAATTGATATCGACTTGTAGCACAGGAACAGGGCAACAAATTCATACCAGTAGATGTATGCTATGTTGTCACAACTTTCGGCATTTAGCACACTCCCGGAAATCTATGACAGTCTGGAAAGTCACTTCCGTTTAATGAATTGTGGACAAACTATACATGCGACCCCCTATAAATAGCGGCAGAAAGTTAGCAAACTGCCAGGGCAACTAACTAATAACACCAAAGTTGTGCTCAGCCGATAAACTCGCCGGTATTTTTGAAAAAACGGAGAAAACGATTAGACCCAATAGCGTTAGCGGAGGTGTCATTTTGTTAACGTAATCGTAAACTAGCACACCTTAGGTTGACAGACGTTGCGGGCATAATATTTGGGCCACATATAAAAGATTGATATCGACTTGTAGCACAGGAACAGGGCAACAAATTCATACCAGTAGATGTATGCTATGTTGTCACAACTTTCGGCATTTAGCACACTCCCGGAAATCTATGACAGTCTGGAAAGTCACTTCCGTTTAATGAATTGTGGACAAACTATACATGCGACCCCCTATAAATAGCGGCAGAAAGTTAGCAAACTGCCAGGGCAACTAACTAATAACACCAAAGTTGTGCTCAGCCGATAAACTCGCCGGTATTTTTGAAAAAACGGAGAAAACGATTAGACCCAATAGCGTTAGCGGAGGTGTCATTTTGTTAACGTAATCGTAAACTAGCACACCTTAGGTTGACAGACGTTGCGGGCATAATATTTGGGCCACATATAAAAGATTGATATCGACTTGTAGCACAGGAACAGGGCAACAAATTCATACCAGTAGATGTATGCTATGTTGTCACAACTTTCGGCATTTAGCACACTCCCGGAAATCTATGACAGTCTGGAAAGTCACTTCCGTTTAATGAATTGTGGACAAACTATACATGCGACCCCCTATAAATAGCGGCAGAAAGTTAGCAAACTGCCAGGGCAACTAACTAATAACACCAAAGTTGTGCTCAGCCGATAAACTCGCCGGTATTTTTGAAAAAACGGAGAAAACGATTAGACCCAATAGCGTTAGCGGAGGTGTCATTTTGTTAACGTAATCGTAAACTAGCACACCTTAGGTTGACAGACGTTGCGGGCATAATATTTGGGCCACATATAAAAGATTGATATCGACTTGTAGCACAGGAACAGGGCAACAAATTCATACCAGTAGATGTATGCTATGTTGTCACAACTTTCGGCATTTAGCACACTCCCGGAAATCTATGACAGTCTGGAAAGTCACTTCCGTTTAATGAATTGTGGACAAACTATACATGCGACCCCCTATAAATAGCGGCAGAAAGTTAGCAAACTGCCAGGGCAACTAACTAATAACACCAAAGTTGTGCTCAGCCGATAAACTCGCCGGTATTTTTGAAAAAACGGAGAAAACGATTAGACCCAATAGCGTTAGCGGAGGTGTCATTTTGTTAACGTAATCGTAAACTAGCACACCTTAGGTTGACAGACGTTGCGGGCATAATATTTGGGCCACATATAAAAGATTGATATCGACTTGTAGCACAGGAACAGGGCAACAAATTCATACCAGTAGATGTATGCTATGTTGTCACAACTTTCGGCATTTAGCACACTCCCGGAAATCTATGACAGTCTGGAAAGTCACTTCCGTTTAATGAATTGTGGACAAACTATACATGCGACCCCCTATAAATAGCGGCAGAAAGTTAGCAAACTGCCAGGGCAACTAACTAATAACACCAAAGTTGTGCTCAGCCGATAAACTCGCCGGTATTTTTGAAAAAACGGAGAAAACGATTAGACCCAATAGCGTTAGCGGAGGTGTCATTTTGTTAACGTAATCGTAAACTAGCACACCTTAGGTTGACAGACGTTGCGGGCATAATATTTGGGCCACATATAAAAGATTGATATCGACTTGTAGCACAGGAACAGGGCAACAAATTCATACCAGTAGATGTATGCTATGTTGTCACAACTTTCGGCATTTAGCACACTCCCGGAAATCTATGACAGTCTGGAAAGTCACTTCCGTTTAATGAATTGTGGACAAACTATACATGCGACCCCCTATAAATAGCGGCAGAAAGTTAGCAAACTGCCAGGGCAACTAACTAATAACACCAAAGTTGTGCTCAGCCGATAAACTCGCCGGTATTTTTGAAAAAACGGAGAAAACGATTAGACCCAATAGCGTTAGCGGAGGTGTCATTTTGTTAACGTAATCGTAAACTAGCACACCTTAGGTTGACAGACGTTGCGGGCATAATATTTGGGCCACATATAAAAAATTGATATCGACTTGTAGCACAGGAACAGGGCAACAAATTCATACCAGTAGATGTATGCTATGTTGTCACAACTTTCGGCATTTAGCACACTCCCGGAAATCTATGACAGTCTGGAAAGTCACTTCCGTTTAATGAATTGTGGACAAACTATACATGCGACCCCCTATAAATAGCGGCAGAAAGTTAGCAAACTGCCAGGGCAACTAACTAATAACACCAAAGTTGTGCTCAGCCGATAAACTCGCCGGTATTTTTGAAAAAACGGAGAAAACGATTAGACCCAATAGCGTTAGCGGAGGTGTCATTTTGTTAACGTAATCGTAAACTAGCACACCTTAGGTTGACAGACGTTGCGGGCATAATATTTGGGCCACATATAAAAGATTGATATCGACTTGTAGCACAGGAACAGGGCAACAAATTCATACCAGTAGATGTATGCTATGTTGTCACAACTTTCGGCATTTAGCACACTCCCGGAAATCTATGACAGTCTGGAAAGTCACTTCCGTTTAATGAATTGTGGACAAACTATACATGCGACCCCCTATAAATAGCGGCAGAAAGTTAGCAAACTGCCAGGGCAACTAACTAATAACACCAAAGTTGTGCTCAGCCGATAAACTCGCCGGTATTTTTGAAAAAACGGAGAAAACGATTAGACCCAATAGCGTTAGCGGAGGTGTCATTTTGTTAACGTAATCGTAAACTAGCACACCTTAGGTTGACAGACGTTGCGGGCATAATATTTGGGCCACATATAAAAGATTGATATCGACTTGTAGCACAGGAACAGGGCAACAAATTCATACCAGTAGATGTATGCTATGTTGTCACAACTTTCGGCATTTAGCACACTCCCGGAAATCTATGACAGTCTGGAAAGTCACTTCCGTTTAATGAATTGTGGACAAACTATACATGCGACCCCCTATAAATAGCGGCAGAAAGTTAGCAAACTGCCAGGGCAACTAACTAATAACACCAAAGTTGTGCTCAGCCGATAAACTCGCCGGTATTTTTGAAAAAACGGAGAAAACGATTAGACCCAATAGCGTTAGCGGAGGTGTCATTTTGTTAACGTAATCGTAAACTAGCACACCTTAGGTTGACAGACGTTGCGGGCATAATATTTGGGCCACATATAAAAGATTGATATCGACTTGTAGCACAGGAACAGGGCAACAAATTCATACCAGTAGATGTATGCTATGTTGTCACAACTTTCGGCATTTAGCACACTCCCGGAAATCTATGACAGTCTGGAAAGTCACTTCCGTTTAATGAATTGTGGACAAACTATACATGCGACCCCCTATAAATAGCGGCAGAAAGTTAGCAAACTGCCAGGGCAACTAACTAATAACACCAAAGTTGTGCTCAGCCGATAAACTCGCCGGTATTTTTGAAAAAACGGAGAAAACGATTAGACCCAATAGCGTTAGCGGAGGTGTCATTTTGTTAACGTAATCGTAAACTAGCACACCTTAGGTTGACAGACGTTGCGGGCATAATATTTGGGCCACATATAAAAGATTGATATCGACTTGTAGCACAGGAACAGGGCAACAAATTCATACCAGTAGATGTATGCTATGTTGTCACAACTTTCGGCATTTAGCACACTCCCGGAAATCTATGACAGTCTGGAAAGTCACTTCCGTTTAATGAATTGTGGACAAACTATACATGCGACCCCCTATAAATAGCGGCAGAAAGTTAGCAAACTGCCAGGGCAACTAACTAATAACACCAAAGTTGTGCTCAGCCGATAAACTCGCCGGTATTTTTGAAAAAACGGAGAAAACGATTAGACCCAATAGCGTTAGCGGAGGTGTCATTTTGTTAACGTAATCGTAAACTAGCACACCTTAGGTTGACAGACGTTGCGGGCATAATATTTGGGCCACATATAAAAGATTGATATCGACTTGTAGCACAGGAACAGGGCAACAAATTCATACCAGTAGATGTATGCTATGTTGTCACAACTTTCGGCATTTAGCACACTCCCGGAAATCTATGACAGTCTGGAAAGTCACTTCCGTTTAATGAATTGTGGACAAACTATACATGCGACCCCCTATAAATAGCGGCAGAAAGTTAGCAAACTGCCAGGGCAACTAACTAATAACACCAAAGTTGTGCTCAGCCGATAAACTCGCCGGTATTTTTGAAAAAACGGAGAAAACGATTAGACCCAATAGCGTTAGCGGAGGTGTCATTTTGTTAACGTAATCGTAAACTAGCACACCTTAGGTTGACAGACGTTGCGGGCATAATATTTGGGCCACATATAAAAGATTGATATCGACTTGTAGCACAGGAACAGGGCAACAAATTCATACCAGTAGATGTATGCTATGTTGTCACAACTTTCGGCATTTAGCACACTCCCGGAAATCTATGACAGTCTGGAAAGTCACTTCCGTTTAATGAATTGTGGACAAACTATACATGCGACCCCCTATAAATAGCGGCAGAAAGTTAGCAAACTGCCAGGGCAACTAACTAATAACACCAAAGTTGTGCTCAGCCGATAAACTCGCCGGTATTTTTGAAAAAACGGAGAAAACGATTAGACCCAATAGCGTTAGCGGAGGTGTCATTTTGTTAACGTAATCGTAAACTAGCACACCTTAGGTTGACAGACGTTGCGGGCATAATATTTGGGCCACATATAAAAGATTGATATCGACTTGTAGCACAGGAACAGGGCAACAAATTCATACCAGTAGATGTATGCTATGTTGTCACAACTTTCGGCATTTAGCACACTCCCGGAAATCTATGACAGTCTGGAAAGTCACTTCCGTTTAATGAATTGTGGACAAACTATACATGCGACCCCCTATAAATAGCGGCAGAAAGTTAGCAAACTGCCAGGGCAACTAACTAATAACACCAAAGTTGTGCTCAGCCGATAAACTCGCCGGTATTTTTGAAAAAACGGAGAAAACGATTAGACCCAATAGCGTTAGCGGAGGTGTCATTTTGTTAACGTAATCGTAAACTAGCACACCTTAGGTTGACAGACGTTGCGGGCATAATATTTGGGCCACATATAAAAGATTGATATCGACTTGTAGCACAGGAACAGGGCAACAAATTCATACCAGTAGATGTATGCTATGTTGTCACAACTTTCGGCATTTAGCACACTCCCGGAAATCTATGACAGTCTGGAAAGTCACTTCCGTTTAATGAATTGTGGACAAACTATACATGCGACCCCCTATAAATAGCGGCAGAAAGTTAGCAAACTGCCAGGGCAACTAACTAATAACACCAAAGTTGTGCTCAGCCGATAAACTCGCCGGTATTTTTGAAAAAACGGAGAAAACGATTAGACCCAATAGCGTTAGCGGAGGTGTCATTTTGTTAACGTAATCGTAAACTAGCACACCTTAGGTTGACAGACGTTGCGGGCATAATATTTGGGCCACATATAAAAAATTGATATCGACTTGTAGCACAGGAACAGGGCAACAAATTCATACCAGTAGATGTATGCTATGTTGTCACAACTTTCGGCATTTAGCACACTCCCGGAAATCTATGACAGTCTGGAAAGTCACTTCCGTTTAATGAATTGTGGACAAACTATACATGCGACCCCCTATAAATAGCGGCAGAAAGTTAGCAAACTGCCAGGGCAACTAACTAATAACACCAAAGTTGTGCTCAGCCGATAAACTCGCCGGTATTTTTGAAAAAACGGAGAAAACGATTAGACCCAATAGCGTTAGCGGAGGTGTCATTTTGTTAACGTAATCGTAAACTAGCACACCTTAGGTTGACAGACGTTGCGGGCATAATATTTGGGCCACATATAAAAGATTGATATCGACTTGTAGCACAGGAACAGGGCAACAAATTCATACCAGTAGATGTATGCTATGTTGTCACAACTTTCGGCATTTAGCACACTCCCGGAAATCTATGACAGTCTGGAAAGTCACTTCCGTTTAATGAATTGTGGACAAACTATACATGCGACCCCCTATAAATAGCGGCAGAAAGTTAGCAAACTGCCAGGGCAACTAACTAATAACACCAAAGTTGTGCTCAGCCGATAAACTCGCCGGTATTTTTGAAAAAACGGAGAAAACGATTAGACCCAATAGCGTTAGCGGAGGTGTCATTTTGTTAACGTAATCGTAAACTAGCACACCTTAGGTTGACAGACGTTGCGGGCATAATATTTGGGCCACATATAAAAGATTGATATCGACTTGTAGCACAGGAACAGGGCAACAAATTCATACCAGTAGATGTATGCTATGTTGTCACAACTTTCGGCATTTAGCACACTCCCGGAAATCTATGACAGTCTGGAAAGTCACTTCCGTTTAATGAATTGTGGACAAACTATACATGCGACCCCCTATAAATAGCGGCAGAAAGTTAGCAAACTGCCAGGGCAACTAACTAATAACACCAAAGTTGTGCTCAGCCGATAAACTCGCCGGTATTTTTGAAAAAACGGAGAAAACGATTAGACCCAATAGCGTTAGCGGAGGTGTCATTTTGTTAACGTAATCGTAAACTAGCACACCTTAGGTTGACAGACGTTGCGGGCATAATATTTGGGCCACATATAAAAAATTGATATCGACTTGTAGCACAGGAACAGGGCAACAAATTCATACCAGTAGATGTATGCTATGTTGTCACAACTTTCGGCATTTAGCACACTCCCGGAAATCTATGACAGTCTGGAAAGTCACTTCCGTTTAATGAATTGTGGACAAACTATACATGCGACCCCCTATAAATAGCGGCAGAAAGTTAGCAAACTGCCAGGGCAACTAACTAATAACACCAAAGTTGTGCTCAGCCGATAAACTCGCCGGTATTTTTGAAAAAACGGAGAAAACGATTAGACCCAATAGCGTTAGCGGAGGTGTCATTTTGTTAACGTAATCGTAAACTAGCACACCTTAGGTTGACAGACGTTGCGGGCATAATATTTGGGCCACATATAAAAGATTGATATCGACTTGTAGCACAGGAACAGGGCAACAAATTCATACCAGTAGATGTATGCTATGTTGTCACAACTTTCGGCATTTAGCACACTCCCGGAAATCTATGACAGTCTGGAAAGTCACTTCCGTTTAATGAATTGTGGACAAACTATACATGCGACCCCCTATAAATAGCGGCAGAAAGTTAGCAAACTGCCAGGGCAACTAACTAATAACACCAAAGTTGTGCTCAGCCGATAAACTCGCCGGTATTTTTGAAAAAACGGAGAAAACGATTAGACCCAATAGCGTTAGCGGAGGTGTCATTTTGTTAACGTAATCGTAAACTAGCACACCTTAGGTTGACAGACGTTGCGGGCATAATATTTGGGCCACATATAAAAGATTGATATCGACTTGTAGCACAGGAACAGGGCAACAAATTCATACCAGTAGATGTATGCTATGTTGTCACAACTTTCGGCATTTAGCACACTCCCGGAAATCTATGACAGTCTGGAAAGTCACTTCCGTTTAATGAATTGTGGACAAACTATACATGCGACCCCCCTATAAATAGCGGCAGAAAGTTAGCAAACTGCCAGGGCAACTAACTAATAACACCAAAGTTGTGCTCAGCCGATAAACTCGCCGGTATTTTTGAAAAAACGGAGAAAACGATTAGACCCAATAGCGTTAGCGGAGGTGTCATTTTGTTAACGTAATCGTAAACTAGCACACCTTAGGTTGACAGACGTTGCGGGCATAATATTTGGGCCACATATAAAAGATTGATATCGACTTGTAGCACAGGAACAGGGCAACAAATTCATACCAGTAGATGTATGCTATGTTGTCACAACTTTCGGCATTTAGCACACTCCCGGAAATCTATGACAGTCTGGAAAGTCACTTCCGTTTAATGAATTGTGGACAAACTATACATGCGACCCCCTATAAATAGCGGCAGAAAGTTAGCAAACTGCCAGGGCAACTAACTAATAACACCAAAGTTGTGCTCAGCCGATAAACTCGCCGGTATTTTTGAAAAAACGGAGAAAACGATTAGACCCAATAGCGTTAGCGGAGGTGTCATTTTGTTAACGTAATCGTAAACTAGCACACCTTAGGTTGACAGACGTTGCGGGCATAATATTTGGGCCACATATAAAAGATTGATATCGACTTGTAGCACAGGAACAGGGCAACAAATTCATACCAGTAGATGTATGCTATGTTGTCACAACTTTCGGCATTTAGCACACTCCCGGAAATCTATGACAGTCTGGAAAGTCACTTCCGTTTAATGAATTGTGGACAAACTATACATGCGACCCCCTATAAATAGCGGCAGAAAGTTAGCAAACTGCCAGGGCAACTAACTAATAACACCAAAGTTGTGCTCAGCCGATAAACTCGCCGGTATTTTTGAAAAAACGGAGAAAACGATTAGACCCAATAGCGTTAGCGGAGGTGTCATTTTGTTAACGTAATCGTAAACTAGCACACCTTAGGTTGACAGACGTTGCGGGCATAATATTTGGGCCACATATAAAAGATTGATATCGACTTGTAGCACAGGAACAGGGCAACAAATTCATACCAGTAGATGTATGCTATGTTGTCACAACTTTCGGCATTTAGCACACTCCCGGAAATCTATGACAGTCTGGAAAGTCACTTCCGTTTAATGAATTGTGGACAAACTATACATGCGACCCCCTATAAATAGCGGCAGAAAGTTAGCAAACTGCCAGGGCAACTAACTAATAACACCAAAGTTGTGCTCAGCCGATAAACTCGCCGGTATTTTTGAAAAAACGGAGAAAACGATTAGACCCAATAGCGTTAGCGGAGGTGTCATTTTGTTAACGTAATCGTAAACTAGCACACCTTAGGTTGACAGACGTTGCGGGCATAATATTTGGGCCACATATAAAAAATTGATATCGACTTGTAGCACAGGAACAGGGCAACAAATTCATACCAGTAGATGTATGCTATGTTGTCACAACTTTCGGCATTTAGCACACTCCCGGAAATCTATGACAGTCTGGAAAGTCACTTCCGTTTAATGAATTGTGGACAAACTATACATGCGACCCCCTATAAATAGCGGCAGAAAGTTAGCAAACTGCCAGGGCAACTAACTAATAACACCAAAGTTGTGCTCAGCCGATAAACTCGCCGGTATTTTTGAAAAAACGGAGAAAACGATTAGACCCAATAGCGTTAGCGGAGGTGTCATTTTGTTAACGTAATCGTAAACTAGCACACCTTAGGTTGACAGACGTTGCGGGCATAATATTTGGGCCACATATAAAAGATTGATATCGACTTGTAGCACAGGAACAGGGCAACAAATTCATACCAGTAGATGTATGCTATGTTGTCACAACTTTCGGCATTTAGCACACTCCCGGAAATCTATGACAGTCTGGAAAGTCACTTCCGTTTAATGAATTGTGGACAAACTATACATGCGACCCCCTATAAATAGCGGCAGAAAGTTAGCAAACTGCCAGGGCAACTAACTAATAACACCAAAGTTGTGCTCAGCCGATAAACTCGCCGGTATTTTTGAAAAAACGGAGAAAACGATTAGACCCAATAGCGTTAGCGG
>NW_027267548.1:0-26484 GCF_963676685.1 Mytilus edulis | reverse complement strand
GTAAGGCATATTGTATGGGAACTGCATAGTGTGCGGTTTCATTGCGTGTGCTCATTCTGTCAATATCCGACATAACTGTTAACAAGATTTCTTTTGATGGCCTTCTAAGTATCTCGTAAGCATCTTTAAGCTGACTGGTTGCGGCATCTAATGTCGACGAAATGTCTTCTAGCGTCATACGCGGGTTTAGATTGATAGCTGGTTCGCTATTGTGAGAGCCAAATACATGATCTTTGTCATTGGTGGACGTGCATGAACACGGTATACTCTTTACAGATGGAAATTCTGCTACAAACGGACAGGACTTACTATATTCGATAAGTCTCTGCAGGAGTATTTTCTGCTCCGGTTTATTTCTTGATGGTCTTCGGGTGTCGTCATTTTTATATAATTCATTGATGGAATCCCATATCTCTCTCCATATTTCATCATCATAGACTCCCTCTATTACAGTTGCACTTTCGGGAGTGTAACTTATATAACAAAATTTACCGCATTTCTTTGCTGCCATCTGACTAAGTAATTGAGTAGAATAGTATTTCGGTATTTGATAGTGCACGTCAGTTGTCCGCTCTTTTCCTGGTTTGGGACATTTAAACTCAAAAGCCATTTGTACTTTATCGTTGTTATCAACACCGCTCCCATCCCCACTGATGACAGCATAGGAATCACCAATACTTATAACTTCACAGCCGTCTTCTCTATACACCAAGTCTGGAAAATATACAGGTAGGATTTTACTAACTAGAGTTCCCAGTGCATTAATTTCTTGAGAGGTCCCATAGTCAAATAACTCTTGGAGTTCTGCTGATACTGGCGTTTCCTTCCCATGGAAGGCTTTATCGTAATGTTGTTGCTGTTCTTTTAGTGTACCTAATCCAATTCCTCTGAATATTGTGCTTCCAGTTATGCGACTCCCTTTACGCAGTTCAAACCATTCATCACCTCTTTGTTTAATCATGTTTGCTGTTTGAGGAGAAACAATAATATCTTCAGAAAGAGACTTTAAACATATGTAATTAGTCTGGTGGTTGAGATTAACTACACTCTGGCTTCCAATAATATACTGATGTCCTGTTCCATTTATACAAGCTACGATATATCCAAGTTTGTCTACCGAGCCAAGCAGTTCCTTGATTGTTGCTTGGGAGTGAACAATTTTAGTTTTGTAAAAACTTATAGCTGGCGCCACCTTGCTCGTTTTCCAGTCTCCTTCAACCTGTTTTAAGAGATTTCCCAATGCGATCTTTTTTTTTACAACCAACTCACGCAGTTCTCTGATTCTATTACTCATATCTGTTATAGATATCAAAATTGCAGTTTTCATTATATCTTGGTCAACTTGTTGAATACTGTCAAGTTCTTCAAGGCCGTCTAGAGACATCTTATCAGTTGCTTCCTTTATCTCTTCTATATTTCTTATTTCTGCTGCTATTCTCGCTTTTCTCTCTTGAAGTGCTGGTGGCGATTCAAAACCACACATATCTTCGTCGCCGAGTTTTCCAAGACCTACTGCTAACTTCTTTCCGTCAATAGACAACTTAACATCCTGGCCCTTGTGGGTGTTTGCATATGCATCCAGGGGTAGTTCCATGATTCCAGGGGTTTCTGTACCTGCAATGTATTTGGCAGACTCCCTTGCAAGGATTGTATCCGACGGCACAGCGAAATTAATCTTACAGTCTATGGGTCGACGAATTAATTCCCCATCTGTTCCTTGACTTTTATATCCTCTAAAAAAATTTATTCCTTTGCCTTTGAAAAGTTTTTTTATTGTTAACCAAAAGTCAAGAGTTTCTTTACTGTACCTTACTCCAAACACAGTTGAGTTAGAATAAAATTTTCCGATGTCCAAAAGCAGATGAAAGGCAATATTTTCAAGTAGAGTTCCATTTGAAATGGCGGAGAGAACACTATAAAAATCTTCTAGTCTTCCAATCTTAGAAAGATTCTCTAAAACTTCTGGAAGCAGCTGAAAAAAATCGCTGTTCGTCGTCTGTGACTCTGTTTCGTTCGTTACTTCTTCTCTTTGCTCTGATATTGATTCTTTTTGTTTTGATGGTCTTTTATAGCTTATCTTTTTCTGATGAATATCGATGTACGGTTTACATCCATCGTCTATCTTTCTTTTAATTTCTGAAATCTTAATGCCATAGTGGAGAGATTCTGTATGCCTGACGTCCAGTGGATTCATCCAGCACTTTCAATCTGACACTAAAATTGCTAGGTCCAGCATGGTTTCTTATTGTATGTTCTAGAATATCCTGAGCAACTGAAGATGTTCTGTTACAGACGTAACACATAAATTCATCTGAAAAAAAAACATAAAAAATGCTTTTATGTCGTCCATTTATCTATATTTCAAAAGGGCATTTTGCCTTCCTATTTTTTAGCAGATATTGTTATATATGTAATATATGTAGATGTAGCCGTTATGTGCAACTATATTTTGTTTTGTTTGTAAAATTTAACGCTTGCCGCCAGTCTTCAGTCTGTTGCTCTGCCATAGCTTGATCAAATAAGGTTTGGTTGGCAACAAATATTACACAAATCGCTTATAATGAAGCGATGAACACGGATGTGTCGAGACCAATTAAAGGCCTGTCAATAAGTTAGTAAAATATATCAGATTTCACGTTATTTTTTCGAATGCATTTGGATTGTAAGTCCTTGAATTGGTATTTTCTAACATTGTGATATTATTGTGAGTATACATTTTTTCCGTTTCCGATATTTGTTTATTTTTTGACGATTTTATGACAGTTTTATTTCCAAAAATTGATTTTCCGAACCATTTAATCGAGGATAATGAACAACGTAGAAACAAGCTTATAGATACAGTTACGGATATCCTTTTCTAAACGTTTATCACAGTTACGGTTATCCATTTTTTCAGTTACCCTTATCATCGCGTTTTTTTGGATTGCTGATTTCTGTCTCAAACGACAGAACTATGAAAAAAAACGGCAGTAGCTCCATTTCAAATTTAGTAATACGTTTAAAAAGACATAAAATACCCAAAAATGATGCATATTTATTACAAAATCGACAAAAGAAATATTTACCTGAAACATCGTCTGCCATCTTGGGATATACGTAACTGCAGTTACGGATATCAGTTTTACCCCAGTGATTCTGGGAAGGTATAAGAAAATGCTATAAAGAAAAAGCAACTGAAGCAGTGATTTCTAAATGAACTGTCCCAGAAAGATGTTTCACAGTGACACATTTCATTGTTTGTGTTTAACAAGGTGTTTATTACTTATCAATCTATTTAACTAGTTAAAGATCTTTCTTAAAAACTGAACAACCCTAATATATATGATTATCACATTTTTTAAATTATAAGACTATTAAAAAAAATCTGTAGGTCAAATAAAATATATAAAAACTTCAGAAAAAATTACAGACTTCATATATTAAAAAGCATTGATATTAATTTTTGAAAAATATATATAATTTTACAATTTATATTACAAAAACACAAATCGTTAACTGTAACACCATAAAAGTACATGTAATTGAAATGTAATTCAAAAGTAATTGAGCATTACATGCATTTTTCAATGTAATTAATTAAATTACCATTACATGTAATTAAAAAAATGCTCAATTACACATTACATTCAATTACATGGAAAATTGTAATGCATTACACTTAATTACCATTACATTTTTAATTACCCCATCCCTGGAAGTCAGGAGGCATACCGTTTATTTAAGCTTCAGGCTTGTAGATGTATCATTATTTACTATATGGTTTCACCAATTTAATTTTGAATCCATATCATATTGTGAAGCTTATGTAAATACTTGGTGGTTGTTATTGTATCTGCTTTTAGAATCTCAGATGTTAGTATACGCGCTGTTAATATTAAAAAAAAACCTCTGAGATGTGTTCAATTTGGGTACCCTCACGTTAAATATTCATCGATCCCCAAAAAATTGAAATCAGGATTTTGTATTACAAAATATATGATATATTGGTTATTATATGCACGAATTGAAGAATAAGTTTTTTTTTTTCAGTTTAAAAAAAGTAATAAAAAAAAATGAAATTAGCACTTTATTGACAGTTTTTGTAAATGAACACTTTATTGTAAAACATAAAAACTAAAACCGGACACAATTTCGGATTGAGCTCCTAGACCATGCAAAAATCAAAAAGGACCACACCAAAAGTCTCTTGATACTCAATAAATTGACATACATGAACAATCATATTTCATAAAACGGATGTTTACGTAAGCAATTAAAGGATTGATCTTTTAATAGCGATTGTCATACTTAAAAG
This sequence comes from Mytilus edulis, assembly GCF_963676685.1. Lineage (NCBI taxonomy): Eukaryota > Metazoa > Mollusca > Bivalvia > Mytilida > Mytilidae > Mytilus > Mytilus edulis. Next base: position 22,190 of record NW_027267548.1, on the reverse strand, counting down.
AAACCACAGGAGTTGGAAAATCTATGCCAATAACTGAATAACGGAATTTCAAGGATTTGCCTAGTAAGAACAATACAAATCCTTGGGTGTATGTTAAAATCGACTATCGCAGTAGAGCTTCTCGCGAAGATACATGCTAAGGGGTAGATTTGGACAGGATACTTGTAATAACTTCTACCAGACCAGTCACTGTACATGTATCAAGAGGGGGGTCCTGATCCTGAAATCCTGGGTAAAAAAAACACCTGATCCCGAAATCCCGGGCTTAAAAACAAGAAATCCTGAGGTCCTGAAATTTGAAAAAAAGAATTCCCGGATCCTGATGGTCAATCCCGAAATACCAAGCTTAAAAACACCGATCCCGGAATCCTGATAAAGGTCCTATCCCCCCTCTATCAACTCACATGACATGTCAAGTTATAGTCTTAAATATTGATGACCTCTTGAATGTCTATTATATTTTTTTGCATTGACGCCTTACAACAACATCAAATGAAATGAATATAATAGCCTCTCAAGACGTCATAATTATTTGGACTAGTCAAAGATCTAGCAGCAGAACTGTAGAGATATGTTTCCGCAGCTATCAAAGATCTAGTTATACAGTTCTGCAGCTACGTTAGGCCAATTAAAATTAATTGATAGATTTTCATCCCCGCCCGCCCCTCTGAAATCGTCCCGCCCCGATTTTTTTTATTTTGGAAAAATTACGATTTACGGATTTTGTTCATGTCTGTTACCGGTAAACATCGATATGTTCGTTTCATTCAAAACTTCCTGTTTCATATTTCGGTTTTGTATTTCTTCGAGTTATCTAACGAAAATGATTAAGTCGACATATTCTGCAGCTCTATGATGTCAACATCATGTACCGAGATTAGATATAGTTTTCGAGAAGGGCATGAAATATTCAGGTTTATACGAGTTGAACGCTGTGTCCAAGAATGCAAATCGCGATATGTCACATTAGAAAACCGTTTTTTTTTTTTATTTATGATCATTTATACAATGACTTTGTGTCAGGAAATTTGGACTATTAATTCTACGATATCGAAAGCGCAAGAATCGTTGAACACATTGGTACAAAAAACATGTCAGGATTATAGAAATTATAAGGAATTGACACCAGCACGAACTTGTTAGATTGATGACCGTATATTGAGCTAAAACAAGGGTCGACAAACATTAATATTATAGCAATTCCTTAGACTTTAATACCCATGGCTGTTGTTTTTTGTTGACAAACAGCAAACACCCTCTGTCCCAATACCCTCAATATAGTCATTAAACAACAACTTCTTTTTAGTTCAGTTCATGTTTTACATCATAATTGTATTTGCATCTTTCTTTAGCACCAACCCTATTGCTTTCAACATTGTTGGAGTTTTCATTTAATTCTGTACTCATAATACTTGTATTGCATATATTTGTACAAGTTTACTTAATTTTATGGGAACTTCAAACCATCGCTTAGAAAGCAAAATAAATTTGGTGTAGGAATAGTCAAACTGAAGAGAGCATTAATTTTCTCCATGTTTTTGATGTTTACTATAGATAGGTTTTTAAAGTAGCAATTACATGTAAAACAGTCAATTGTGGTTGCCTATCAGAGATATTTATTTTTAAAGAGTTTGAAAATTTATGAACGATTCCTTATATATATATACATGTATATACAATATTCATGATATATTAGCTTATTTTACACTTGTTTATACCCCTGCGGTATAAAGAATTCGTCACTAGAGGGTTTCTTATGAAATAAAATTTAAAAAATAAAATCCTCCCACCCGCCCCATTTTTTTCAAAAATTTGGATGAAAATCTACTAATTAATTTTAGTTGGCCTTATGTCTTTACCACAGGTATTTGGGGCATGCCTTTTTTTGGGCCTACTGAAGTCTTTTTTCCCCATACTAAACATTTTCTACAACATATCTAGACATTTTAAAACGAGTCACTACTAGTCGATTACAGTAACTTTAAATAACTATCTACACGAACCCAAGGTAAAGAACAGGGACTAAACTTCCAAGGGAACTTCAAGCTGGGAGCCCAGACCAGATATTACATAATTAGTTTCTATATGTTCAACTGAAATTTACCAGAAAGATTAGGGGCCCAGCTCAAAATCTAGGAGACATGGGTGATTGGGCTCCCTTTAAGTTTTGTCCCTAAAGAAATATTAGCTTACAGTACAGCAAAACAAGGGGTTACATGCCCCAAATACCTGTGACTAATAAGTTTAAATTAAAAAGGAATTTAAATACATTGTAGGTGATAAGGCTGCAATGTGAAATACATAGCAGTAGGCTGGCATATATTTCCTTCCCAAAAATACCTATGATACAAGCCCTTGTGAAACAATGAAAGATCTACATGTACAGTTATTAGTTAAAAAATCAATTCAAATCATTTATTTTCCAAATTAAAGGGTGCGTAAGGGAATATCAATTACATTTACAAACAAGAAAATAAAATACAAACATGCATACATCATTTAAGACAAAGACAATCATTAAACATTATTTTATGATTAATAAAAAAAAAGCTGGTACAGGAGAGATAACTCCAATGTATATTAAGACACCAAGAACAAAAAACAAAAAATAAACAAAAAACAACCTATATTATTTGGTAAATTAGACTAGTTAACATGTTAAACCAAGTCTCCAACATGTACATAAAATAGATCATTAAGAAACTAATTTTTGCAGGTTTTACCACATACACATGCATGAAAAGGATAGCCCATGAAACATTATATGCCAATGCAACTTACTGTTTTCAAATACATGTACATTTGTACTTAGAATATTTGTATATAATGATCATATAAATTTTCTCTCTGTGTCAGCTTCCAACTACCTTTTAACAGCGATGTAAATGCCATTTTTTTGTCAGAACTCAGAAAAGAAAATTTTCTGAGCCTTTAGATCCAGATAAAAGATAACTCAAGATTTAAAGTAATGTAAAAAATTGTGCTTGCTGCTACAGGACCTACATTTACATGTACATATTGTAGGCTAGATATATGTTAGCAGAGCTCAGTCTCTGTTGAAAATTGTCAAGCTGTTTTACTTTTATATGTCTTTAATTATAATACATGTGTCTTTTTCAATATTGTATTGTCAATACTCATGATTGTATTTCTTGTATTTGTAGTGGATTTCTTTGACCCTTTGATTTTATAAAGATGCCAGGATTTCAGTGCCTGCCTTGTAATGTTAATTTAAATTCCCAGGAGCAGCTAGCTCAACACAGGGCTGGTGCTAAGCACCTCAAGAAACTGAAAGAAAAAGGCATTGGATTGGCTCCAGGTATGAATTTAAGCCTAAACAATTATTAACAGTCTATTTTTTGAACTTGAAATTATTTTTAATTATGGAATTTACATAATTTCTTGTGCTTGAAATTTTTGAAATATTCCATGTTTATTCTGTACTCTAATGTTCTGTGCTGTGCACAACACTTTCTATTCAAAGAAGAAACAACACTATCTATACAAAATACATTGTACATGTTGTATGGAAATTTATATGAACCCCTCAAAACATAATAATGCCAAATCAACATGATCAACATGGAATTTATTAAAACTTTCAAGCTCAAGAAATTATGCAAATTCCATAATTAAAAATAATTCCAAGTTCAGATAATAGCCTGTTTATTGTAAATTCAGAAATCGTTACATGCATTTATTATTGCAATTTTGTCAAAATTCGATTTTAAATTTTTGCGTTATTGAGAAAAATCCTGTTTAATCCATACAGTACATGTATATATAAAAAAATTGAAATGTGGTTTAAAAGTATTAGGATTATAACCCTGTCACATTTTTTGCAATAATAAAAACATCGCATTAATTTTTGATTTTACAGAATATTACTTGCAGAATACAAAGATTGACATTGCGTCTGTAATGGTGTTTATAAGGTTGATGGTGTTAGTGTGTTAGAGTTTCAATGGAAAGCTTGCTTTAAGGAAAATAAAATGTTTGAAATTGTAATCCAATTCTTAGATAGTTTCATGCTGACTTTTCTGCATTTTACTTCAATGCAAGGTTATTTCAATAGTTTGCAGGAAAAACTCTTCAACTTTTCTCTGATTAGGAACTTATTCATCATATTCTTTAATGTTTTATCATGTGTTTATATTTACAGTGATTAAAAAAAATAGAAAGTCTAAAATACTGATGTAGCGATTTTGATATTAGAAATTAGGGCTCTTAAAGTCAGTTATACTATACATTGTATTTGAAATTGCCTTTACTTAAAGAATGAAAGACAAGAATTTTTATACCCATTCTTATCAATAGAGCTGGCACTTTGATATAATATAACTTAAAAGTGGAATTTCCTGACAATTTTTGTTTTGTTTAAAATTACCAGTCTAAATGTCCTTTAGCATTATTACAAATTATTTACAAAATTACAAATTGTGCAACCAAAGAAAATAGTAAAATAATTAGGGGATATTTATATTGTTTTCTGACATAGAGACATGGTAAAGTAACCTTTTGGTACATGTACCACAATTCCCTGAGAATACACTAGAACTGAATATTGACCTGAGAATCTATGTATGTTACCAAAAGCTTTAAATTGTATATGGTGTAATACTAGTACTGCTTTTACAAATTTAAGTATATTTAATTTTGAAATTTAAGCCATTTTAACTCATCAAGAGTAAAATTTTACTTCAGGACTTCAATTTGTGTACATGTGTATTATCCATAAGCACAGTATTTCACCATATAAAGTGAAGTATTGGGTAATATCTATCTGCTCTCTGGTTAATATGCAGGTCTGGTGAGTTCTCGGAAGATCGTTAAGTTAACTTTCAATAGAGAGTAGATACATGTTTAAGAAGATCTGGTATGCGTGCCAATGACAACTCTTCATCAAAGTCACAATTTATTGAAGTAAACCATTATAGGTCAAATTTCAGTCTTCAACTCAGAACCTTGGCTTACACTGAACAGAAAAGGCCCATATCTGAAAAAAATGAGAATTTTTAAATGCATTTTTAGCTCACCTGGCCTAAAAGGCCAAGTGAGCTTTTCTCATCACTTGGCGTCCGGCGTCCGTCGTCCGGCGTCCGGCGTCCGTCGTCCGTCGTCGTCGTTAACTTTTACAAAAATCTTCTCCTCTGAAACTACTTGGCCAAATTAAACCAAACTTGGCCACAATCATCATTGGGGTATCTAGTTTAAAAAATGTGTCCGGTGACCCGGCCAACCATCCAAGATGGCCGCCATGGCTAAAAATAGAACATAGGGGTAAAATGCAGTTTTTGGCTTATAACTCAAAAACCAAAGCATTTAGAGCAAATCTGACATGGGGTAGAATTGTTAAACAGGTGAAGATCTATCTGCCCTGAAATTTTCAGATGAATCGAATAACCCGTTGTTGGGTTGCTGCCCCTGAATTAGTAATTTTAAGGAAATTTTGCTGTTTTTGGTTATTATCTTGAATATTATTATAGATAGAGATAAACAGTAAACAGCAATAATGTTCAGCAAAGTAAGATTTACAAATAAGTCAACATGACTGAAATGGTCAGTTGACCCCTTTAGGAGTTATTGCCCTTTATAGTCAATTTTTAACCATTTTTCGTAAATCTTAGTAAATTTTACAAAAATCTTCTCCTCTGAAACTATTGGGCCAAATTAATCCAAACTTGACCAAAATCATCTTTTGGGTTAGTAGTTTGAAAAATGTGACCGGTGACCCAGCCATCAAACCAAGATGGCTGCCATGGCTAAAAATAGAACACGGGGTAAAATGCAGTTTTTGGCTTATAACTCAAAACCCAAAGCATTTAGAGCAAATCTGACAGGGTAAAATTGTTTATCAGTTCAAGATCTATCTGCCCTGAAATTTTCAGATGAATCAGACAACCCGTTGTTGGGTTGCTGGCCCTGAATTAGTAATTTTAAGGAAATTTTGCTCTTTTTGGTTATTATCTTGAATATTATTATAGATAGAGATAAACTATAAACAGCAATAATGTTCAGCAAAGTAAGATTTACAAATAAGTCAACATGACTGAAATGGTCAGTTGACCCCTTTAGGAGTTATTGCCCTTTATAGTCAATTTTTCGTAAATCTTAGTAATCTTTTACAAAAATCTTCTCCTCTGAAACTACTTGGCCAAATTAATCCAAACTTGGCCACAATCATCTTTTGGGTTAGTAGATTGAAAAATGTGTCCGGTGACCGGGCCATCCCACCAAGATGGCCGCCATGGCTAAAAATAGAACATGGGGTAAAATGCAGTTTTTGGCTTATAACTCAAAACCCAAAGCATTTAGAGCAAATCTGACATGGGGTAAAAATGTTTATTAGGTCAACATTTATATGCCCTGAAATTTTCAGATGAATCAGACAACCCGTTGTTGGGTTGCTGGCCCTGAATTAGTAATTTTAAGGAAATTTTGCTGTTTTTGGTCATTATCTTGAATATTATTATTGATAGAGATAAACTGTAAACAACAATAATGTTCAGCAAAGTAAGATTTACAAATAAGTCAGCATGACTGAAATGGTCAGTTGACCCCTTTAGGAGTTATTGCCCTTTATAGTCAATTTTTCGTAAATCTTAGTAATCTTTTACAAAAATCTGCTCCTCTGAAACTACTTGGCCAAATTAATCCAAACTTGGCCACAATCATCTTTTGGGTTAGTAGGGTTTGAAAAATGTGTCCAGTGACCCGGCCATCCAACCAAGATGGCCGCCATGGCTAAAAATAGAACATGGGGATAAAATGCAGTTTTTGGCTTATAACTCAAAACCCAAAGCATTTAGAGCAAATCTGACATGGGGTAAAATTGTTTATCAGGTCAACATTTATCTGCCCTGAAATTTTCAGATGAATCGGACAACCCGTTGTTGGGTTGCTGCCCCTGAATTAGTAATTTTAAGGAAATTTTGCTGTTTTTGGTCATTATCTTGAATATTATTATTGATAGAGATAAACTGTAAACAACAATAATGTTCAGCAAAGTAAGATTTACAAATAAGTCAACATGACTGAAATGGTCAATTGACCCCCTTAGGAGTTATTGTTCTTTATAGTCAATTTTTAACAATTTTCATAAAATTTGTAAATTTTTACTAACATTTTCCAATGAAACTAATGGGCCAAGTTCATTATAGATAGAGATAATTTTAAGCAGCAAGAATGTTCAGTAATTTTGTCATGAATCCATCTGCTTCCTTTAATATTCACATAGACCAAGGTGAGCGACACAGGCTCTTTAGAGCCTCTAGTTTAGTTTAATAGATAATAAAATATGTTCCTGTACATTTTATTTCAGGGCAATAGAATACAGAATCAACTAAGTGTTTAGCTGTCTGATGGTATGCAATGGAATATTTCTTTTAAAACCTTTGGTATTCTGTAGTATTAAGCTGGAATTCTTTCTTAAATCAAATTAACAGTTACCGTATTTAATAAAGATATTGATTTTATCTAAATCACTTTAATACATGACTTACAGAAAAGAATATTACAGTACTGTAATTATGTTCTTGATTTTTAAAGAATTCCAGTTTCAATGCAATTTTTTCAAAGGTTTTGAAATAGTCCATTGCTTGAGATAAAAAAAGAAAAGCTTTCAAATTTATAGATTGATTGATTGTTGATTGATTGTTGATTTCCTAACTCCAATGGCAAATATTTCATGCATTTTCAGGACGATTAAAAGATAAGAGTGATCATGAAGTTATCTTTTATTATATGTTATCCATATATTTTTTGTCTCGCACAGACAAGTAGAAAATGCAAGACTTTAGCTTGCTTCAAAATTTTTACATTGTTTACAAGTAAAAATTTGTATCTAGGTTAGAATAAAGTGCACCAATGCCCGAGTAAGTCAATAGCATTTGATATGCAGTTTTATGAGTATTGATGATTTACATTCTCCCGGGGGAAATTAGGCCCTGGCCCTTGCACCTACAAATAAATCTACAGTACACAATCTGTCATATATATTTTTTGCAGAATCCCATATGCATAGACTTAAGATTTTGCCATAACTGTCTTCATGAATTTTCCATTGTTCTTCTTTTGCCGAGATTGATGACATGAAAAAAACCACACAAAAACCCAAAGTTATATTATAAATATATATTTTCAGAGAAAGATGCCTTGCCTGCTGCTGAACCTAAACTCTACGGAACTTTCGTTGCATCTAAACTGACTCCTGTGATAGGGAATGTTGGAAGATAGACTTGAGTAACAAGCCTTTATTCCCCCCTCCTCCTCCTCCACCCCCAGTTCATCTGATGGCACAGAGTGCACCAAAACAACCTCAGCCAGCAGCGCAGGGGGGATCTCCTGCATCTAACATAAAGCCACAAGCTAGACCTCTCCCTCCTCACCTGATGCCAATGGGTGCACCACCACAACCTCCATCTAATCTGTGTGCACCACTACAACCTCCATCTCATCTGTGTGCACCAATTAGAGGAAAAAGATTCAGTGAACCACTAGACAATGGACAAACAGGAGCAATAGACCAGCAGACGGTTAATTCTCTTCTTGGAATCACTCCGGTGATGAAAGCAGTGGTGAATAATGCTCTAGGGAACCTTCCGCTGAAGAGAAAGTTACACATAAGTAGATGTGATGCATGTGATATTGAATTCAATGCCGAATCACAAGAAAGACAACATTATGATGGAAAGAAACATGCTAAAAGAATGAGGACCTTGGCATTAGAAATCAAACCTGGGGGTAATATAACTGAATTATCTACCCTTTTAAAAACCAAGGATTTGTATAGATAATCTTGTTTGAGATAGTGATGTTTACTTTGTTTTTACATACATTTAAAATTTAAAAACATATTTAGATAATATTTATCTGTGTAAAAAATATGGTAATGCCTATTATTGGATATTGGATAAAGAAAACTATGTTCGTCTGTTGATAAACTGATATTTAAAACTGTAATTTCAGAAATTATTGCTTGCATTTATTATAGTGATTTTTGTCATTTTGGACTTAAACATGTAAACCCGATTTTAAGTTTTGCAATATTGTGAAAAATCCTGTTCAATTTATATGAAAAGTTTCAAAATGCAAGTTTAAATTATTGCGATTATAACCCTATCACATTTGTGGCAATAATAAAAACATTGCAATATTTTCTGAATTTACAGTACACGCAGTAATACATAAATTTTTTTGTTAATTCATTAAGTCATGTTAGTTGATAATAATGTAAATCAATTTCAGGTGAAGTATCACCATCAGTACTACAAGCTAGTGGATTTACCTGTCAATTTTGTGATGTGCTGCTGAATTCATTGGAGCAGTTGGAACAACATAGATTTGGTAAGGAACTGCACTATATCATATATATATACGTAGACTGAAAATGATGAAATTCAACATGACAGGTGAGACATTGTGGAGTAGGATCTGCTTACCCTTCCTGATCACCTGAGATCTTCCCTATGGTGGTTTTTGTGTTGCTAAGCTTTTAGGTTTCTTGTTTGTAATTTTTGTACTGTTCTTTGTCATTTCATTGATTTTGACTTTTGTTGTATTAACATGATTAAGATATAGAATGAATTTGTTATGGCCTGGATAAAGATGCCGGAACAGGTATTTTGTAAGGAAACAGTTTGAAAAGAAACGATCTAGATTCTGTTAGATATATATGGCAAATGCTTTTCCCAGTGCATCTTCGCTAGCCAAGGGTTACGATCCGCTACTGTTCTCTTCACCATTGACAGATTAAGCCAACATTTGTGAAAACAATGTTGCGCCATCTATCGGAAAATTAGAGTAACGCCCATTCCGAATACATTATTCTTGACCAATGGTAGCACTTGAACTCTTCAATTTGGATGTAAAAAGGCGGTAGCGTCTAGATTCTACACACTTGATAAAGCCGGAAACGAAAATATACGTCAATATTCATGCATTTGTGCATGAAACATACACAGGAACTTCTACTAATTGATTTTAAAAAACACTCAAGTTGTCACTAAATATAGTCGTATGTTTATAGAATGTAAAGACTTGTTGCACAATAAACACGTGGCAATTGTTTACAAACACTTTCTACATTTACACGTGATCATGTTATAGGCGCTTTTTGATTGGATGCAGCGAGTTTCGACTGCAACCAATAAAAATCCTTACCTTGTGTCTCCGAAATTTTATCTCAATCCGCCAAGGGCGAAGAGAACGGGAGTGGATCGTAACCCTTGGCTAGCGAAGATGTTTCCAGTGCTGTCAAAATTTATCATGTTTAACCCCACCACATTTTTTGCCTGTTCCAAGTCAGGAGCCTTTAATTGTTTTTCTTGTATGTTTTTTTAAATTTTAGTTCATTTATATGTTTTGGATTTTAGTGTGAGGTCCATTTGCACTAAACTAGTATATTTTGTAGTACACAATTTTATTTAGGGTCCAGCTGAGGACCACCTCCAGGTGCATGATTTTCTTGCTGCGTTGAAAACCCATTGGTGGATGTCAGCTGTTGTCTGCTCTTCGGTTGGGTTGTTGTCTTTTGAACATATCCCCCATTTCTATTCTCGATTTTATTTGATTACTTCTTCTTATAACATAAGGGAGCTACCATTTGATTTTCATTAGGGGGGGGGGGGGGGGGGGGGGGGCTAGGATGAAAAATTGTGTCCTGCCTTTTTTTTTAGTTGTAATCTCTGTCCTGCCTTTTTATTTTTCAGTCTATTTGGTCCTGCCTTTTTTTTTCTTAGCTTATCCTGACTTTTTTACAACAATTGTCATCCTGCCTTTTTTGTTTTGCCAATTTACTCATCCTGCATTTTTTTTTAACTCAAAATCCTGTCCTGTCTTTTTTTCAAATTTCATCCTAGCCCCCCCATAAAAATCAAATGGTAGCTCCCTAATGATATTACCCTATTGGTGGTTATTATTAAAAAAAAACTATAACAAATCACAATTCAAAATACCATACAAAAATTTTAAGATTAAACAGTATGAACCTAAAACCAGGGTTGTTCTGGTCCCTTCTCTGCATGTTGGCACCAATTGTGTTTTTTTTAAGTTCAAGTGAAACTCAGGTGATACATGTATGTTGAGCTCAAAGAATTCACAAAAGAGAACTTATAGGAGTTATCTACAAAATGGAAACATCACTTTAAATTGTATATGTCAAAAGTCCTTTCCTGAATTATTTAAAAGCCAAGCTTAAGACTGTAGTAGTATAAAAACAATTGAAGAGCTATAGTACTTTCATTCTTTTATCTGATACCTATAACACTGTTTCCAGTTTTCCCCTGCAAAAAACGCAATGATATACATGATATATCTATCATTTCAGTTCATTCTATAAAATTTGCAATAATAAATGCATGCAAAATTTTAAGAATTAACAGTAGCCAAAATCTAACTGTTTGACAAAGGTTGAATACATTTGTGCATTTATATGTTCATTTTCTGAATGAATAGATTTTAAATTTCAACATTTGTAAAGTAGGTGCAGGGGCGGATCCAGCCATTTTAAAAAGGGGGGGTTCCTAACCCAGGACAAAGGGGGGGGGGGTTCCAACTACATGTCCCCATTCAAATGCATTGATCGTCCAAAAAAAGGGGGGGTTCCAACCCCTGGAACCCCCCCTCTGGATCCGCGTCTGAGTTGAGAAGAACATGTACAATTAGATTTACTCTTCTCTAATTTATGTGCTATTTTCACATTTACCAAGAGGTGGGAGAAAATTGTTTTTCATCACTAGTGCAAAATCTTCTCAGCAAATGATCATGATGATCGGTCGAAATTTAATTATGACGCTAGATTTTCTTAATTTCTTCTGAATTCAATTTCCTATTGTGACCTTGCCTGATGAAATCACATTTATAAAAGATCACAATGTTCTGCAAATGTTTGAAAAGAAAGAATAAAAATCATAAGAGAAACAGATTCTACCACTAAAACTTGTATATTATGATATGTCTCCACTCTCTATGTTAGTGAAATTTTAATTATTTAAAAGGGTTGGCAAGCATCACCCTTTACAGCAGATTTCATTGAGTGTGTATCCAAAGGTAATATCGTTGGTTAGCTTGCTTGTTAGCTGAACCGTGAAGTCATTGTTAGGTCAGGTAAACTACCCTCCTTTAAGAGTAGACTAGTCCGGCAGATAACCAATCTATCTGTCTGTTGGACTAGGCTACTTCGAAAGAAGGGTAGTATACCTGACCTGATAATGAATTCACGGTTCAGCTAACAAGCAAGCTAACCAAAGATACTACCTTTGGCTACATACTCAATGAAATCTGCTGTAAATATTAAATTTTTTAACTGTCTCTATGGAGAAATATCATAACACACTTGCAGTGATTAAATCTTTATATCCTGTTTCTAATCTTACTTTAGCATGTTTAATACAGTTTTGTATTTGATTTATTTGAAATTAAATGAACAATGATGAAGGAGTAAGCTAGCTTTATATATAAAACCAGGTTTGATCCACCATTTTCTACATCAGAAAACGCCTGTACCAAGTCAGGAATATGACAGTTGTTCATTCCTTTGATGAGTTTGAGCTTTTGATTTTGCCATTTGATTAGGGACTTTCTGTTTGGAATTTTCCTCAGAGTTTAGTATTTTTATAATTTTACTTTTTACTTATACAGTTATTCATATTTTGATAGGTTCTAAACACCAGAAAAAAGTGGCTGCAGCAAAGACCATAACACCTGGTGGAACACAAACTGGAACAGAGGACACCAGTCCACAAGAAAATGATCTCACTGTCTGACATTTTAGTCCTAAGAGTCCAGACTCATGTTATCTTCTTGCAGTACTAGTATAGACAAAGATTTAGATCTATAAGATTACAGTATTTCATGTGATACTGTAAATTCAGGAATTATTAATGTGAAAAATGTGACAGTATTAGGATTTGCAGTAATAAAACTTGCATTAATGTATGCAGTTAAATAGTGATTTTTTCTTTATGATATCATCGCAATAATAAATGGACGCTGAAATGCAAGATAAATTGTTTGTAACAATCATATGAGGTAATGTTCAGAGGGGACAACATGTTTTGTTCAGTGTCACTAGAAATACACCTTATCACTATTTGGAAATCTGTCACGCTTCTGCCGTTTGACCAGGAAATCGGTCTGCTTAAACTTTTGATGTCCTACAACAAACTCTTTTCCAATGTAGCAACAGATATTTTCTATTATGACATCAAAATTTTTCAGGAACTTTTGTGATGTCCAATACTGGCGGACAAATAGTGATAAGGTGTATTCTAAAGTATACAATGTATATTGTTTAATATAGAAAGAAGAAGATGTGGTATGATTACAAATGAGACAACCCTCTACAAGAGACCAAAATGACACACAAATTAACAACTATAGGTAACAGTATGGCCTTCATCAATGAGCAAAGCCAATACCACATAGTCCGCTATCAAAGTCCCTGAAAAGACAATGTAAAACAATTCAAACAAGAAAACTAACAGCCTTATTTATGAACAAAAAAAAGAACGAAAAACAAAAAGGTAATACATAAACAATTGACAACCACTGAATAACAGGCTCTTGACTTGGGACAGGCATATATATACATAATGTGGCGGGGTTGAACATGTTAGCAGGATCCCAAAAAGGATAGATAAAAACTGGGATACTATTCCTGGATTTATTTTAGCTGAGGTAGTAGAGAGGATAAGTGTGCTTTATCATCACTTGCAGTCTGGTGTCGTCATTAACTTTTACAAAATTGTTTCCTCTGAAACTACTTACCCAAATTGAATCAAACTTGGACACAATTATAATTAAGGTATCTAGTTCAAAACACAACTAACATGTTCAACATGGCTGCAAAGTAGAACATAAGGGTAAAATATAAGTTTTGCCTATATATTACTGTAAATTAAAAATTTATTGCGAAAAATGCGAGAGTTTTAGCAATAAGTTAAACTCTCATTTTGAAATTTTTTACAAGAATTAAACAGGATGTTTCTCAATATGGAAAATGAATTTCAGTGGTAAATGAAAAAAATTGCAATAATAAATGTACACAATAATTATTGAATTTACAGTATTTGTTAACACCTATTTGAAGTATGTCTTTTTAGAGTTATTACCCTTTTGTGATGATTTGTATCCAAAAAATTGCCATTGTGGAAGATGCAGGTCAGTAACACAGGATCTTAAGATCCTCTAGTTGGTTGCCAGGAAGAATGTTGAATATATAACTTTTTATAAGACCCCAAAATTTTTGCGGTCGTATATTTCTACCACGTCTTCATCTTTGTGATTGTCGTCATCCAAAGACACTTGGTTTCTGGACAATAACTTTAGTATAAGTGAATAGAAATCTATGAAATTCAAACACAAAATTTATAATTACAAAAGGAAAGTTGGGATTGATTTTGGGATTGTAGTCTTAACAGTTTAGGAAATAGGGGCCAAAATGGGGCCCAAATAAGCTTTTACTAGTTTCCAGACAATATTTTATGGAACGGTGTATTGATCTCTCTGAAATTATACCACAAGGTTCCATACTACAAAGGGATGGTTAGAATTGGCCATAGGGGATAAAAGACAAAGGTGTCCTGGACAATTAAAAAAAAGTACAAACTATGAGTTTGGATTACCTCCCTTACACTGCTTTTAAATTATGTATACATTAATGTTGTATTGTCTTGTGATGATAAGCTGTCAATTTAATTTTAGAAGTTAATATTTGAAAAAAATGCTGATTAAGAAATGTGTAGTTTTTTATTTTAAGACTTTTTTGATGTATTTAAATGGGAAGTTATGGTAAAACATGTAACTCCATTGAAAATTTGAAGCTAGATTATGACCATTTCTTGAAGGAAATTATTAGAATAGGAATTAGGGGGGGGGGCATTTTTTTTTCATTTCAGATTTTAGAAATTAAAGGAAAATTTCTTCAAATATTTATAATTTTGTGCAATAAAAGGGTGGAGTTAAAAATAAAATTTATTTGGGGAGGGGGATCAATTCGCAGTGTATTGCACAAAAGCAAAAAAAAGGGGGTCCATTTTTTTTTTTGGGGGGGGGGAAAGTCAATTGGCAACAGCACAGTAAATTGCACAAAAGCAAACAAATTAAGTATACATTCTAATCCTATAACCAATTCTGTGTTCTTTGACTACAGTTATTCTGTGTCAAAAACTTATTATGTGTCAAATATTTAAATACAATCCAAAATTCAGACCTGTATCAAGCATGAAAATTATGTCAATTTTCGACCCAACTTTTCAGGGTTGGACCTCTGCAAACGTATCCATCTGCAGTCAGTGAAGCAATTTATTTATTAAAATGTTTGAATTGAAATTCACTGAAGTGCTAAGTACAGTTATTAATTATGTGTTGATGTTCAGACACATGTTGATGTTCATAGCAAATGTTGATGTTCAGACACGTGTTGATGTTAAGAATTTTATTGATGTTCAGACATTTGTTGATGTTCAGACACTTGTTGATGTTCAGACACTTGTTAATTATCAGTCACTTGTTAATGTTTAGACCCATGTTTATGTTCAGACACTGGTTGATGTCCAGACACACGTTGATGTTCAGACACATGTTGATGTTCAGGCACATGTTGATGTTCAGACACATGTTGATGTTCAGGCACATGTTGATCGTCAGACTCTTGTTGATGTTCAGACACACTGGATGTCCAGAGAATTGTTGATGTTCAGACACATGATGATGTTCAGACATTTGTTAATGTTCAGACACTTGTTGATGTTCTGACATTTGTTGATGTTCAGACACTTGTTGATGTTCAGACATTTGTTGATGTTCAGACACTTGTTTATGTTCGGACAATTGTTGATGTTCAGGCACATGATGATGTTCAGAAACATATTGATGTTCAGACACTTGTTGATGTTCAGACACTTGTTGATGTTTAGAGCATGTTTATGTTCAGGACACTTGTTGATATTCAGACACATGTTGATGTTCAGGCACATGTTTATTATCAGACTCTTGTTGATGTTCAGACACACTGGATGTCCAGAGATTTGTTGATATTCAGACAAACTGGATGTCCAGACACTTGTTGATGGTCCGGCGCTTGTTGATGTTCACACAATGTTGATGTTCAGACATTTTTTGATGTTCAGACACTTGTTGATGTTCACACATGTTGATGTGCAGACTCTTGTTGGTGTTAAGACACTTGTTGATGTTCAGCCACTTGTTGATGTTCACACATGTTGATGTGCAGACTCTTGTTGGTGTTAATACACTTGTTGATGTTCAGACACTTGTTATGTTCACACATGTTGATGTTCAGACACATGTTGATGTTCAGACATTTGTTGATGTTCATTACAAACTTGATGTCCAGACACTTGTTGATGGTCCGGCGCTTGTTGATGTTCACACATGTGATGTTCAGACACTTTGTTGATGTTCAGACATTTTTTGATGTTCAGACACTTGTTGATGTTCACACATGTTGATGTGCAGACTCTTGTTGGTGTTAAGACACTTGTTGATGTTCAGACACTTGTTGATCTTCACACATGTTGATGTTCAGACACATGTTGATGTTCAGACATTTGTTGATGTTCAGACACTTGTTGATGTTC
The DNA here is from genome assembly GCF_963676685.1 of Mytilus edulis. Lineage (NCBI taxonomy): Eukaryota > Metazoa > Mollusca > Bivalvia > Mytilida > Mytilidae > Mytilus > Mytilus edulis. The sequence goes on along the minus strand of NW_027267548.1, from coordinate 5,589 downwards.
AGACACATGTTGATGTTCAGTCATTTGTTGATGTTCAGACACTTGTTGATGTTCAGACACATGTTGATGTTAAGACACTTGTTGATGTTCACAACATGTTGATGTTCAGACTCTTGTTGGTGTTCAGACACATGTTGGTGTTCAGACACATGTTGATGTTCAGGCGCTTGTTGATGTTCACACATGTTGATGTTCAGACACTTGTTGATGTTCAGACATTTTTTGATGTTCAGACACTTGTTGATGTTCACACATGTTGATGTGCAGACTCTTGTTGGTGTTAAGACACTCGTTGATGTTCAGACACTTTTTGATGTTCACACATGTTGATGTTCAGACACATGTTGATGTTCAGACATTTGTTGATGTTCAGACACTTGTTGATGTTTAGACACTTGTTGATGTTCAGACACATGTTGATGTTCAGTCATTTGTTGATGTTCAGACACTTGTTGATGTTCAGACACATGTTGATGTTAAGACACTTGTTGATGTTCACACATGTTGATGTTCAGACTCTTGTTGGTGTTCAGACACATGTTGGTGTTCAGACACATGTTGATGTTCAGGCACATGTTGATGTTCAGACTCTTGTTGGTGTTCAGACACATGTTGGTGTTCAGACACATGTTGATGTTCAGACTCTTGTTGGTGACACATGTTGTTGTTCAGGCACATGTTGATGTTTAGACCCATGTTGATGTCCAGACACACGTTGATGTTCAGACACATGTTGATGTTCACACATGTTGATGTTAAGACGCTTGTTGGTGTTCAGACCATACGCATTAATGAATCGGGGCCTTTTTTTTATCCAAAACTAGAGTAATTGTCATTGTTTTAAGATTGCGAGAAAATTCTTAGTCCATGGAAGTATTATATTGATATAGTACTTCCATGGTCCTACCAAGTAAATCGCTCACAAGTCACAAAACAAAGTTTAATCTATTTGTACATAAAATATTTATACATTTAATACAATGTTTTGCATCATGAATTTAAGAATTCAGTAAATTAAGTAAAAGAAGTGTAACTTTTAATTTAAAAGAATATTTTTGTCCAGCCGTCAGTTTTCTTTATTTTTGATAATATAAAATCTTTCACTACTACATTAACTCAGACTTTTGGATGTTTTCGTGAAGCGTATTAAAAAAAATTGAAATTCCATCTAAAATGATTTTTTTTTGCAATTTTCTTACATATCTTATTAAAAGTTTTGTTTTAAAAATTAGGCGGCCGTAACTAAACAGTTTTGATACTTAAACATGCTCATCTGATTTACATAGAAGTAATAGATACATATTTTATATATATTATTCTCATGTTCTAAAAGACCAATTAGTTTTGATGAAACAGGAAACGTGTCATTATCTTAAATTTTCCAGATGCAGTAACACTTTCAGAAGATCTTTTGTAGTAGATGGATTTGGAATGAAATCTTATACGTCAAATTTTCTGTCATCAATTTTATACCTTTTCAACTGCTTTTGATTGGCAATATGAATCGCTGTACTATCTTACATGTACATGTGATATATACTAGTCTATTGTTTGTTTGATGTACATTCTCCTTTTATCATTTTAACTGTTAGAAAAATAAATCGCATAGAACAAAATAAAGTTAATTTTAATTTGTCTCCGTCCTTTCAGAAGTTTCTATCGTGAAATATATTTAATTTTTATACTTGAACATTTATGTAAAATTTGTATTAAAAAGGAAACTTATTTTAATTATTGTTCTGTTAATGTAAAGTTTACGGAGAGCTGTCCCATTGGCACTCATACCAAATCTTCTTGCATTTATATTGTACATGTATTTGCAGAATTTTAAATTTTTTTTATCTATCGAATGAATGAGATAATTGGAATCGTTAACATTTAGAATTATACATGAAAACAGATGCCTAGGCTGCGACCCCTGTTGTTTCGATTAGCATGTTTTCTTAAGATATCCGCGTGAAGTTCACAAATTTCATCATTTATTTGATTACCTGTTGTGAATTTCAGATAACACTGTCAAGTTCAGTCAAATCCGTGGTTAAAACTTTCCTATACATATCAGTAATATTATTTTCCGGGCAGGGTATTCCCATCCCCCCCTTTTTTTAGCTCACCTGGCCCTGAGCTTTTCCCAACAATTTTGCGTCCGTCGTCGTCGTCGTCGTCCGTCGTCGTCCGTCGTCGTTAACTTTTACAAAAATCTCCTCTAAAACTACTGGGCCAAATTTAACCAAACTTGGCCACAATCATTATTGGGGTATCTAGTTTAAAAAAATGTGTGGCGTGACCCTGTCTAACCAACCAAGATGGCCGCCATGGCTAAAAATAGAACATAGGGGTAAAATGCAGTTTTTGGCTTATAACTCAAAAACCAAAGCATTTAGAGCAAATCTGACATGGGGTACTAATGTTTATCAGGTCAAAAATCTATCTGCCCTGAAATTTTCAGATGAATCGGACAATCCCTTGTTGGGTTGCTGCCCCTGAATTGATAATTTTAAGGAAATTTTGCTGTTTTTGGGTTATTATCTTGAATACTATTATAGATAGAGATAAACTGTAAACAGCAATAATGTTCAGCAAAGTGAGATTTACAAATAAGTCAACTTTTACCAAAATGGTCAATTGACCCCCTAAGGAGTTATTGCCCTTATAGTCAATTTTTAACCATTTTTCGTAAATCTTAGTAATCTTTTACAAAAATCTTCTCCTCTGAAACAACTGGGCAAAATTTAACCAAACTTGGCCATAATCATCATTGGGATATCTAGTTTAGAAAATGTGTGGCGTGACCCCGCCAACCAACCAAGATGGCCGCTACAGCTAAAAATAGAACATAGGGGTAAAATGCATTTTTTGGCTTATAACTCAAAAACCAAAGCATTTAGAGCAAATCTGACATGGTAAATTTGATTATCAGGTCGAGATCTATCAGCCCTGAAATTTTCAGATGAATCAGACAAACTGTTGTTGGGTTGCTGCCCCTGAATTGATAATTTTAAGGAAATTTTGCTCTTTTGGGTTATTATCTTGAGTATTAATAGATAAAGATAAACTGTAAAAAACAATAAATGTTCAGCAAAGTAAGATTAACAAATAAGTCAACATGACAGAAATTGTCAGTTGACCCCTTTAGGAGTTATTGCCCTTTATAGTCAATTTTTAACCATTTTTCCGTAAATCTTAGTAATCTTTTACAAAATCTTTTCCTCTGAAACTACTGGGCCAAGTTAATTATAGATAGAGATATTAATTGTAAGCAGCAAGAATGTTCAGTAAATTAAGATGTTCAAACACATCACCATCACCAAAACACAATTTTGTCATGAATCCATCTGCGTCCTTTGTTTAATATTCACATAGATCAAGGTGAGCGACACAGGCTCTTTAGAGCCTCTAGTTTTATATATTATACTCGGAACATTATTGTTAACACTTTTTCTGTGGGACTTTCTTTACGGTTAAAACTTTTAGAAAAAATTGACAATATCAGTACATAAATTCATATTAGTATGTTCTTCGATTGGCTTATATCTATATAAAAAAAAGTAATCTAAGACTATATCATTTTTGTAAGTGAGATACCCCATCCATCCATCAACGAACATGTGAAGCGTGTATAAATGTTGTTGAAACTGAGAAACATGTATTGATAGAGTGTCCTTTGTAAGATGACCTGCAAACTGATCTTTTTTTAGAAAAACTTTGTCACTTCGGAACATCCAAACTTTAAAAAAAACAATCCAATTTGAAAAATTGTCTATTGTTCTATAGGTAGCCAGTGAATGTGATAGAATTGCCAAAATCTGCAAATTTATTTTATATAGAAGACGCTGCTTTTCACATGGTTAAACTTTTTGTCTTAACTGAAGACATTTTAAAGAAATTTGAAAATTTATAGCTGTACATTTATACTTATTCATTATTAATACGACATTTGTCTTTTTTTTCACATAGCAAAATTAAAGCTATTTAAAAGGACAATACGTTTATGTACTGTAGCGTGTTTTCCATTGTGATGTATAAACAAACTGCATCGTCGCGGGCAAACGTACATTGTAGCATTAAGTGTTGAAGGCCAATTTTGAAATGTCTCTCAGAGAAATCATGGCTGAAAAGTTAGAGAAAATATTGATAAACAAACAATTCTGGGAGGTAACTGAAAATAAGAGTAAAAGCAGAGACTGAATTTATTCTTTTAATAAAAAAAGCAAAATGTTGCAATGAGTTTGTGTTTGTGTATGTGTATTCAAATTCTACGATGTCTCATATTCAGATTTACGTCGAAAGATATATATATATGTTTGGTAATCATGATATCATATATGTCCTTTTCGACTTTTTATTTTGTATGCATGGTTTGATATTCGGTAAAATCGAATTGTATATCTTTCGGAAATAAAGTCATTTATACAACTCGTATTCATGCCGCGGAACCTAGCATGCTACAGTGTCATATATTTATAATATTGTTTACTTAGGGTTGTCAAATTATTTACGAGTGTCAACATTGTCTTTACAAAATCAGCATGTTGTCTTGATAAGATATCACACACAGAAAAGACTGATCAGACGGATAAGAAATCAAAATCATGCGCGATAACTCGTACTGGCTTACACTGGTGACAATAGTTGGCCATGACATGTTGATGTTCAGGCACATGTTGTCAACAGTGGCGGATCCAGAACTTTTCCTAAGGGGAGGGCCCGCTGACTGACCTAAGGGGGGCCCTCTCCAGTCATGCTTCAATGATTCACTATATAATCAACCAAATTTTTCCCACGAAAGGGGGGGCCCGGCCAACAGGCCCCCCCCCTGAATCCGCCTATGGTTGATGTTCAGACACTTGTTGATGTTTAGACCATTGTTGACGTTCAGACACATGTTAATGTTCATTTTCATTTACCTTCCATTCAAGGTGTCGGACTGTTTTCCCTTATTTTATTGATTTTGTATTTACATTTTGACATAGTTAAAATTTATTAGTTCAGTGAATATTTAGTTGTGTTAATAGGTCTTTTGATTTAGCTAAGCCATTCCAATTGATATTTTATAGTGGGTCTTTCAATGTTGTAATGTTACACGGTTGTTTCATGTAAGGGTGAAGGTTGGTACCGATTAAAACTTTTAAACCCGCTGCATTCGTTGCACCTGTTTGTTGATGTGGTTCATAACTGGTTCTCGTTTCTGGTTTTTATACCACCCAAAAATAAATTGGGATCGTATAATGGTATGATGTCGTCGTCGTCTGCGTCGTCCGAAGACACATTGGTTTCCGGATAATAAATTTACTTTAAGTGAATAGATCTTTATGAATTTTTTTCAGAAGGTTCAATACCACTAAAGTAAGGTTGGGATCAATTTTAGGGATGATGGTCTCAATCGTTTAGGAATTAGGGGCCCAAAACAACCATTTATCTAGTTTCAGGATAATAATTTGTGTAGAAGTATTTCAATTCAGGGACGGATCCAGCCATTTTAAAAAGGGGGGGGGGGGTCCAACTACATGTCCCCAATTCAAATGCATTGATCGTCGAAAAAGAAGGGGGTTCCAACCCCCGGAACCCTCCCCCTTGATCCGCCACTGC